>NC_091583.1:27959928-27994928 GCF_042767895.1 Penaeus vannamei | reverse complement strand
GGGAGAGAGGGAGAGGGATATACAGGGAGGTGGGGAGAGAGGGAGAAGGAGGGAGGGCAGAAGGAGATAAAGGGAGGTAGGGAGTGAGGGAGAGAGAGAGATACAGGGAAATGGGAAGAGAGAGAAAGGAGAGGGAGATACAGGGAGGTAGGGAGAGAGGGAAAGGGAGATAAAGGGAGGTGGAGAGAGGGAGAAGGAGGGAGGGCAGAAGGAGATAAAGGGAGGTAGGGAGAGAGGGAGAGAGAGATACAGGGAAATAAGGAGAGAGGGAGAGGAGATACAGGGAGATAGGGAGAGAGGGGAGAGGGAGATAAAGGGAGGTAGGGAGAGTGGGAGAGGGAAATAAAGGGAGGTAGGGAGAGTGGGAGAGGGAAATAAAGGGAGATAAGGAGAAAGGGAGAAGGAGATGGGGTTGGATGGGGGAGGGAGGGCAAGTGTGGAAGGAAAAGAGAGAGAAAGAAGAAACAAAGAGTAAGAGAAAAGAAACGAATAAAAAAACAGTAATTGTTAAAACTGTTAATAAAACAGAAAATGACTCTCCCTCCCTCCCCCCCTCCCGAAAAAAAAGCACACCGGAAGCCCTAATCAGGCACCCACGTGATTAAGCCAGCTCGCCAGACGAGCCGCGGGAGACTAAACCAGAAGACGCGGCAGTAGTTAGTGCCAGTTAGTGCCACGGGAGTATGTTGTTGGCACTCTGAAGCCGTGAAGGGTGTAATTTACAGGATTGGAGAGGGTATGTGGAGGGGGTGGGGGGTGACAGGGGATGTGGGCGCAGGTATGTAGAACGGGAAGTAGGGAGGGAGGAAGGGAAGGTGGGAGAGAAAGAGGAGGGAAAAAGGAGGAAGGCGAGAGAAAGGGAGAGTAAGACGGATAGAGAGAGGGCTGAGGGAGGGGGAGAGAAAGGGGGTGGAGGGACGGATAAGAGAGAGATGAAGAGGGAGATGAAGAGGGAGATGAAGAGAGAGATGAAGAGAGAGATGAAGAGAGAGATGAAGAGACAGAGAGAAAGAGAGAGACAGAGAGAGAGAGAGAGAGAGAGGGAGAGGGGGAGAGAAAGAAAGAGTTCAGAAAACAAGATTTGGCAAGAAGTCGTAAAGAAGAGAGCCTTGAATATGCATTCGGAATCGGGCTCAGACGCGGGGGCGTGTGTAACGCATCGCAATCACGATCATAACGAATAAATAAATACCAAGACCCACGCTTTAATTACCGCCAGATTTATTATTCGCGGATGATTTCGCACGGGCGCAAATCCGCATTCTTTGCTCTAATTGCCAAAAGGAGGCGGCGGGTTTTATTTTCAAGCGCTGTAACGCGACGCCATATTAGGTGCCTCCCTTTGGCGCGGACAGTAAATCACGGGATAACAAGATGTCCAAACATGATGCCGCTGGTTGCCCCCTTCTCTTCCTCCCTCCCTCCCTTTCCCCGGTCTCCTCTTCCCTCCCTTTCCTCTTTGTCATTTTTTTTCTCGTCCTCTTTCCTTTCCTCTTTCTCGTCCTCCCTCTTTTTATCTCTTTCTCATTCTCCCTCCCTCCTTTCTCTCTCGTCTTCCCTCTTTTCCTCTTTTTATCCTCCACACACACACATATATGCATATATATATATATATATATATATATATATATATATATATATATACATATATACATATATACATATATACATATATACATATATATATACATATATACATATACATATACATATACATATACATATACATATACATATATATATATATATATATATATATATATATATATACATATACATATACATATATATATACATACATATACATATATATATACATACATATACATATATATATACATACATACATATATATACATATATATATATACATACATACATATATATACATATACATATATATACATATTTATACATATATATACATATATATGCATATATATACATATATGTATATATATATATATATATATATATATATATATATATATATATATATATATATATATATTTATACATGTGTGTATATATATATATATATATATATATATATATATATATATATATATATATATATATATATATATATATATATATAAAGAGAATGTCAGCGCCCTGTGTGACAGACAGTGCATCTCCCGGCCGTCCTATCTGTGCCACTGTGATCCGGGCATTTATCAGCTGTCCATCAGCTGTCAATCACTCCCCGGGGACATTCACTCGCAGATTGGCGAGGACTTCACACCGGCGACACAATTCTGTTTCCGTGACCTTAGAAATTGTCTGTGTTTTTGGAGATTGAGTTTTGTGTGTCTGTGTGTGGTCGTGCGGGGGGAGGGGGGTAGTGGGAGGAGGACGAGCTGTCGATGTCTGTCTGTCTGTGTCTGTCTTTTTTTCTCTTGGTATCGCTATCTTTGTTGTTTTTTTCTATCTGTATATCTCTCTATCTATATATTTATTTATTTATTCCTTCCTCCATTCTTTTATTTACATGTACATACATACATACACATATACATATACGTATACATATTCTTATGCATATCCATTCACATACACTTACACATACACATACTTATGCATCCATATGTCCATACATCCATCCATCCATACATATATACAAACATACATAAATACATACATACACACACACACATACATGCATATATACATACTTACATATACAGATATATAGACACATACATACATACATATACAGGTATATAGACACACACATACATACATATACAGGTATATAGACACATACATACATACATACATATACAGGTATATAAACACATACATACATACATATACAGATATATAGACACATACATACATACATACATGTACAGGTATATAGACACATACATACATACATACATACATACATATATACCCAGGCATCTAGACATATTCATACAACACGTACAATATCCCTCAAGATATCCTTCCACAGCCCAGTCGGAAAAAGCAGCGCCACAGCCCGCCGTGCAGCAATTAATCAAAGAAAGCAATTATCGAAAAGTGAACTCCGTTTCCCCTTTAATAAATTCTTGAATGGCAATTAAGAGAGACAGCGGGTGACATGACTTATCGGCTCGCTCCCCTCGGAGGTTCGGGCTGAGGAAGGGGGTGAGGGGAAGGGTGGGGGAGGTGGGGTGAGGGGAAGGGTGGAATGAGGGTGAGGGGGAAGGGTGGGGGAGGTGTGGTGAGGGGAAGGGGGAAGGGTGGGGGGAGGGTGTGATTAGGGGAAGGATGGGGGAGAGGGGAAGAGTGTGATGAGGGGGAGGGAAGGGAGGGATGAGGGTGAGGGTGTGGTGAGGGGAAGGGCCGGAGGAAAGTGTGATGAAGGGGAAAAGTGGTGCCGATGGGATGACGGGAAGGGTTGATGAGGGGGGAAATATATTGAGGATGTGATGAGGGGAAAAGTGGTGACGATGTGATGAAGAGGGGGTGTGTAGTGAGGGTGTGATGAAGGCGAAAGTGTGGTGACGATAAGATAAGGATGTGACGAGGGGTAAAGAGGTGACGATGTGATGAGGGGAAAGGGTGATGAGGAAGCTATAGAGCGGGTGTGATGAGGGTTCAAGTGTGGTAGGAGGCGAGGTAAGGTGATGATATGGAAAATGTGGTGATTGGAGGGTAATGAAGGGGCGAATGTGAGAGCAATATTTGTTATGAAGGGACAGGGATTCTGTGATGAAAGGGAAGAACGTCACGAGGGAACAATAAGTGTGATGAGGACGAGGAAAGTGTCATAAGGGGATATGGATCTTGTGATGAGGAGAAGGTTGTGATGGGAGTGAAGAATATAGTGAGATATTGCCATGAAAGTGAAGAATATGATGAAAACAGGCAAGGAAGTGATGAGTGTAGTGACAGAGAATGTGATGAGAGTGAATACACGAGTCGATTTCAGTTAGTAAATATAAAAAAAAATGATGAAATAATAACTAATATGAGTCGACTTCAGTTAGTAAATATAAAAAAAGAAGATGAAATAATAACTAATATGAGTCGATTTCAGTTAGTAAATATAAAAAAGAAGATGAAATAATAACTAATATGAGTCGATTTCAGTCATAGTGAATGAAAATCATGAAATAGTAACTAATATGAGTCGATTTCAGTTAGTAAATATAAAAAAGATGATGAAATAATAACTAATATGAGTCGATTTCAGTCATAGTGAATGAAAATCATGAAATAATAACTAATGATTTCGGGAAAGAGAAGCAGGGCGTTCTTCCTACAGAGCATCGCATCAGAGGGTTTCATCTCCGCGTAAGACAGCCTCCGATCATCACAACGGAGGCTGCGAAAGAGACTCTCCGTCGATCGTGGATGCTTTTGATGCTGGGGTTTCCTCCGGGGATGCGGGGGCGAGGCCGAGCAGCAGGATGTGGAATGGTTGGGGGGGGGGTTTGGTTCGTTTCTGTGTCTTTTTTTGGGTCGGTTTTTTATTTGGTGTTTTTTGTTTTGTTTTATTTTGTTTTTATTTTTATTTCTCTGGGTGTTGGGTTTCATTCTCTCGTTTTCCTTTTTCTTCTCTCTCTCTTTCTCTTCTCTCTTCTTTCTCTCTCTCTCTCTCACTCTCGCTCTCTCTCACTCTCTCTCTCTCTCTCTCTCTCCCTCTCTCTCTCCTCTTTCTTCTTCTCTCTCTCTCTCTCTCTCTCTCTCTCTCTTCTCTCTCTCTCTCTCTCTCTCTCTCTCTCTCTCTCTCTCTCTCTCTCTCTCTCTCTCTCTTTCTCTCTCCTCCTCCTCCTCCTCCGCCCCCTCCCCCTCTCCTCTCCTCTCCCTCCCTCCCCCCCTCTCATTCAGATCTTGAACCATCACCATTAGTATAATTTTTTATAACTGTCTTTCGCCTCTTACAGCATTCTCTCCCACTCTCACCATCAGGCACCGGTAAATACGCTATTATTACGTAACCAATCATACTTCGTCATCATAATCAAACGGCGAGTCACCATCACGAGAAAGTATGATCGTTTTATTACTCCTTTCCCCCCCTCCCCCCCCTCATCGTCCCCCACTTCCTTCATTCTTTCTCGTTTCCTTTTCTTTTCGTTCTCTCCGTTTTCTCCTTCCACTCTTTTGGCAGTTATCCGTCTTTTCTTTATTCTGCCCCCCCTCTATCCATTTTTGTATCCCCCCCGTTATTATTGCGCTACGTTTCTCCATCTCTTCTCACCTTTTCTTCCCCCTCACACTCTCTCCCTCTCTCTCCACCATTATTTTCTCCCGTTCGCGAATCCCAAACCTTTCCCCCTTCCCCTTCCCCCTCCCCTCCCCTTCACCATAGCGCTGTTCTCCCTCTCCCTCTCTCCTTCCTCTATTCCTTCCCCCTCCTTCCCCCTTCCCCTCTAATCCCCATCGCAGCCACACCTTCCCCTCACCTCAACTCAATTTTCCTTCTCTCCTCTCTCTCTCTCTCTCTCTCTCCTCTCTCTCTCTCTCTTTCCATTATTCTCCTTCCCTCTCTCCCATTCACCCATCGCAGCCCCCCTTCTCATCTTCTCAGCGTACTTCCCCCCCCCCCCTTCCCTCCCCCATTACTCTCCCCCTCCTCCGTCTTCCCTTCATCCCATCACACCTCCAATCTCCCTCCTCTCTCCCCCATTATTCTCCATTCTCCCCCTTCCTCCCCCATTACTCGCCCTCCTCACCCATTAGACTCCCCCCTCCCCCCTCTTCCCTTCTTCCCATCGCATCTCCCATCTCCCTCCTCCCCCCTTATACCCCCTTCCCCCTTCCCCCTTCCCCCATCGCTACGCCCCGACCCATCTTCTCAGCATCCCCCCCCCTCCCCCCCTCCTCCGTCCCATGGCCCGACCCATCTTCTCAGCACCCCCCTCCCCCTTCCCCCCCCTTCCCCCTTCCCCCATCGCGACGCCCCGACCCATCTTCTCAGCGCACCCCCCTCCCCCTTCCCCCATCGCAACGACCCGACCCATCTTCTCAGCTCCCCCCCTCCCCCCCTCCCCCCCTCCTCCGCCCCATGGCCCGAGCTCGAGTCTCCCACATTAGCATGGGGGCAACAAAGAGTTATGGGTTGGCTGTTCCCACTCGTCACGTCTTAATCACCACGAGATTCGCCCATCACTCATCTCTTTATCTCTTCTTCTTCTTCTTCGTCTCTTGTGAGGAATTCATGTTGAACAGATTGCAACAGGAACGACGAAGGGAAGGGCAAGAAAACACATGAATATGCCCTGACGAAGCAATAGTGAAAAGGCCTTCGGCATATTCGTGTGTTTTCTTGCCCTTCCCTTCGTCGTTCCTGTTGCAATTCGTCTCTTCTCCTCCCTCTTCTTCTTCTTCGTCTCCTCTCCTCCTTCTTCTCCTTTTCTCCTTCTCTTCTCTCGCTTCTTCTCTTCTTCTCGTGCTGCTTCTGCTGTCATCTTCTTTTCTCATTCATATTGTTTTTTCTTCTTTTCATTTTTCTTCTCCTCTTCGCGTGCTTCGGCTTTCGTCTTCTTTCTCCTACTCTCCTCTCTTTTCTTCTGCTTTTCCCTTAGTCTTCTTCTTTCCCCTCCTCCTTCTATTTCTCTATTTTTCTTCATCGTCTTCATCTTCTCCTTCTCCAGCTTCTTGTTTCTCCCTATGATTTTTTTCCTGTTTGTTATTTATTTCTTCGTTTTTCCTTTTCGTTCACCATTCATTTCTTTATTCATTCTTGTCGTCTTCCTCTCTTCGTATGTACTGACTGTACTATTTTTTCTCTTTTTCTTCTTCTTCTGACTTATCTAGCCATCACTTCTCTCCTTGTTTTCTACTTTTCGCTCCGAGTTGTTATTCCTTTGTTGTTTTGTCTTATCTTCCTTCTTCATCTCTTCCTGTTCTTCTTAAAATTTCTCTCCTTTCTTGTTTTTATTTGTTTATTTATTTTTCATCTTACTTATCACTCCTCTCAAGGCATCTTTATTCTACTTGTCTTAATTTTTGTTATATTTCTTTCTTTCTTTCTTTTCTTTCTTCTTATGCTCCTTCTCCCTCTTCTCCTTTTCTTTCCCTACTTCCTGTTTTTGTTCTTTTATTTTCTTCACTTTATTCCATATCTCCTTCTCCTCCTCCTCCTCCTTTTCTCCCACCTTCTTCATCATCATCATCATCATCATCATCATATTCTTCTTCTTCTTACCTTTCTTCCGCTTTTTCTTTCCTGTGCTTTATGCGTCCGTTTCTTGAAAATGATCTTCGGATTTTTGTTCTCGTATCACTAGAGAGGTTCTTTGTGGAAATTGGTCTTTTTTGGGTCGTTTTCGGTTTTATATTAATTGTGATTAAAAAAAAAAAAGTGTTTTCGATATTAATTTTTATATTATTATTGTTGTTGATCATGATCTTGTTATTGTTATTGATTTTATTATGATTATTATCTTTGTTATTCTTGTTATTAATATTATTATTATTATTATTATTATAATTAATAATCATTATTATCCCATTCTTGTTCTTGTTGTTATTTTTATATTGAATATGTTGTTTTTATTTTGTAGTAATTAGTAGCAGTGGTAATGGTAGTAGAATATATAATTTTTAATTATCGCTGTTGTAGCAATTAGTGTTAATATTATTGTTACTATTACTACTACCATTTTCGCTAATATATTCCTCCCATTATAATTGTCGTTTTTACTCCTTTTGTAAATATCATTAATGGCAGTGTTCTGGCTGGTAACACTTTAATTGTTTAGATCGCTATCACCCTTATCATTATTATTATTATTCTCACTTGCATCATCGCAGAGAGAGGGAGAGAGAGAGAGAGGAAAAAAAAAGATGACGGACAAAACGCACTCAGTTTCCAGCATCCGAAACCGTGCAATTAATATTCATCGCGAAAAATGTCCGGTTCGTGTGAAGAGGCTTCCTTTGCATACGATTATCGGCCGCTGCTCTGGCCTCCTTTTATCACTCTTCCTCGAAGGCGTCGCGGCCCAAAAGTGGACAGTTCTTGCAGGTTGAATAATTGCACCATCATCGGCGCTGAGGTAATTTGAATACTGATTAGCCGGCCAGATAGCAGGGCTAATGAGGGCTCCTGCTGCGGACTCGGAGACGGGCATCATATATATATATATATATATATATATATATATATATATATATATATATATATATATATATATATATATATATATATATATATATATATATATATATATATATATATATATATATATATATATATATTTATGTTATATATTTATATATGTTATATATATTTATATGAATGTATGTATGCATATTCATATATATATGTAAATATATATATATATATATATATATATATATATATATATATATATATATATATATATATACATTTACATATATATATATATATATATATATATATATATATATATATATATGTGTGTGTGTGTGTGTGTATATATATATGTGTGTGTGTGTGTGTGTGTGTAAAAGGTCATTTCATTGTCGCTCTTATTATTGTTGTCGTCCTAGTTGTTGTTACTCTTATTTTACGAGAGAGAGAGAGAGAGAGAGAGAGAGAGAGAGAGAGAGAGAGAGAGAGAGAGAGAGAGAGAGAGAGAGAGAGAGAGAGAGAGAGAGAGAGAGAGAGAGAGAGGGAGAGAGGGAGACGAAGTCCTCGCGTGACCTTGCAACGAATTCTCGAAGTGGCGTTTCTTTTGAAGTTCCTGATGGATGGCGTTCTTTCAGGAGGTCAAGGGAGGGCGCAAAGAGTGTGGTGATTGCGGGCGAGGTTTGGTGGTGTTTTTAGCCCGGTCTTTGGCGTTGTGGTGATGAATTTGATGGTGTCGTGTTTATAAAGTGTGATTTCTTTCTAAGTAGATATACAGTGTAGTTGTAGAGGTAGAGGAAAATTTCGTCTTATAACACGCAAGATTATACTTTTTTTTCTTTTTCTTTCTTTCTTTTTTGGGATACCTGTCTACTAATTTCACAATCAGGTTCGAAAAGGCAGCTTGATAAATTTATGATTTAAGAAAGCTGATGTTGTACGGGTTTGACCAATAAAAAAAACAAATAAACAAAAACAAAAACAACAACAAAAAACACTAACAGGAAAATGGATATAATTGCAATGATGCTGTAAAGGAAGAAGACGGAGAAAGCAGGAAACGGAAGAGAGAAAGGGGTGAGAGAAGATGAAGAAAAGATTGTGAAACAACCCTACATCAAAAACAGCGTGTAACCTCTCATAAAGAAGATAACAGTGATAGATAATGATACTTCTACTACAACAATTGCAACTGCTACTACTTAATAGATTATAGCATTAGTAATAATGATGCTATAGATAATTAAGCTAATAGTAATATTGATAATGATGATAATAGTAATGATTATAATAATAAGGGTGATAGTATTGATAATAATGATAATGATAGTTATAATAATGATGATAGTAATGGTAATGATGATGATAGTAATGGTAATGATGATAGTAATGATAATGATGATGATAATAATAACAATGATGATGATAGATATAATGATAAATAACAATAAACACTAAGATAGATCAATAAACCCAAAAATAACACAAAAGATGAGCCACATTCCCCCATACATCTCTCTTCCCCCGACCCATCCACACCTCTCCCAACCGTGCCAGCTTTGACGTCCTTCATTTGCATAGGACGCAGCACTTTCGCTCTCTCCCTTAAGGAACCGTGACGGGGGAATATAGTGCTTGGTTCTGGCTGGTTTGGCCGCGTGTTTCGGGGGCGATGGGGAGGTGGTGGTGGTGGTGTGGTGTTGGTGGAAATGGTGCTGGGTATGGTGTTGGTGGAATTGGTGCTGGGAGCGGAGGTGGTGGTGGTGTGGTGTTAGTGGAATTGGTGCTGGGAGCGGAGGTGGTGGTGGTGTGGTGTTGGTGGAATTGGTGCTGGGAGCTGTGGTGGTAGTGGTGTTGGGAATCTGGTGTTGGTGGAATTGGTGCTTGGAGCGGTGTTGGTAGTGTGGTGTTGGTGGAATTGGTGTTGGCGGAAATGGTGTTGGTAGTCTGGTGTTGGTGGAATTGGTGCTTGGAGCGGTGTTGGTAGTGTGGTGTTGGTGAAAATGGTGCTGGGACGTCTGATGGTGGTGGAATTGGTGCTTGGAGCGGTGGTGGTAGTGGTGTTGGTAGTCTGGTGTTGGTGGAAGTGTTGCTGGGAATGGTGTTGGTTGTATTGGTAGCATGGAAGTGGTGGTGGTAATGGTGTTGGTACTTTAGTAGTGGTGGTGGGAAATGATGTTGGAAGTTTGATAGTGGTGGAAGTGTTGCTGGGAATGATAGTGATGGTGTTGGTAGGTTTGGTAGTGGTGGAAATGTTGCTAGGAGCGGTGGTGGTTGTATTGGTAGCCGAGTGGTGGTAATGGTGTTGGTAGTCTGGTAATGGTGGAATTGTTGCTGCTGGTTGTATTGGTAGCATGGGAGTGATGGCGGCAATCGGTGTTGGTAGTTTGGTAGTGGTGGTGGTCTATCGTTCTGATGTTTGATAACAGTGGAAAACTTGTTGGAATTGGTAGTAAAGGTGTCGCTAGTTTGGCAGTTATAGTAATGATACTCGAGGCGGCAGTAATAGCGTTGGTCCCTGGTAATGATGGCAAAAATTCTTGGTCCCCTTGGTAGTGGTAACAGTGGTGCTGTGCTGGAAACTTGGCATTGGTGGCAGTGTTAAAGGAGCGAAAAATAACATGCATTTGAATTTAATTTTGACGAGATATCATCCCTGTAAAACTACACAACGCGCCTCAAAGATTAACCAGAAGTATCAGTTATGTTGGAACTATTTTTTTTAAGTATATAAGTTACACAATAAAAATGTAATGAACCTTTTAAAATAAGATGTGCTTTTTTATCTTAGGTCTCGTTTATTAACATTATGATAATCTCTCTACAGTCCAGTGGTGATCTTATCTGTAATAAACTTGATAAATAAAAATTCTCTCGATGTAATTAAGGAGCATTTTATAAACGCTTCGGCCACAATATAAATATTTGCGGGTGAAGACCTAATTAAAACGCGGGCGAATGTAAAGGAGAAGAAGAAGGAAGAGGATAGAAGAAGGGAGAGAGAGAGAGAGAAAGGAGGAAGCTGAGAGTGGGAGAGGGAGGGGGAAGAGAAAAGAGAGGGAAAGGGGGATGGAAAAGGAAAAAGAAGGGAGAGGAGGATGAGAAAGAGATAGAGACAAAAAGAGAAAGAAAGAAGGAATGAATTAATTAAAGGGAGAGGAAGAAGGAAAGAGAGAGGGAGAGAGAGAGACAAAAAGAGAAAGACAGAGGGGAGGAGATAACGGACGTAACAAGCAATCCGCGGCTGCTTTCATACCTCTCCCGCCAACTCCATAACTCGCATTAACACTGACATAACGACCATCGCTGCGCCAGCCATGCAGTGCATGCCTGAGCACCGCCGCTTGTGAGGAGGCGGGACGCGGAGTCGGATCACGTGACCCGTGACTAATGGATTTATATCGGGGGGGGTTGGGGGGGGGGGTGAGGGGGTGGTGGGTTGGTAGGAGTGAAGTGATGGAGGGAGGAGGGCGGTAGGGGTGAGGAGAGAGAGAGGTGAAGAGAAAGAGAACAAGGAAAGGAGGGTGAGAATGAGAAATAGGTAAAGAGGACAGGGAGTAAGAGAGAGAGAGAGAGAGAGGAGAAGAAAGAGAGAGGGACAGAAAGCGAGAGAGAGAGAGAGAGAGAGAGGAAAAGAAAGAGAGAGGGAAAGAAAGAGCGAGAGGGAAAGAGAGCGAGAGGGAAAGAGAGAGAGAGGGAAAGAGAGAGAGAGCGAGAGGGAAGAGATGATGAAAAATTAAAGAAACAGGTAGATGTACCGAAAAACACTGAACGGATAACGATCTCTGTATAACCCAGACGAACACAAGTCACGCGATGGTGTCGAAAAACAATACTGTTTACCTCCCCATTCCCCTTTCTCTCTCCCTCTCTCTCTCCCTCTCTCTCTCTTTCTCTCTCTCTCTCTGACTCTATCTGTCTCTCTCGCCCTCTCTACCTCTCTCTCTCTCTCTGTCTGCCTCTCTCTCTTTTTCCCTCCCCCTCTCCCTCTCCTCTCCCTCTCCCTCTCCCTCTCCCTCTCCCTCCCCCTCCCCCTCCCCCTCTCCTTCTCCTTCTCCCTGTCCTTCTCCCTGTCCTTCTCCCTCCTTCTCCTTCTCCCTCCCTCTCCTTCCTCTTCCCCTCCCACCCTCTTCCCCTCCCTCTCCCACTCCCACTCTCCCTCCCTCTCCCTCCCACCAATTCCTACAAATTTCCTTCACATTCCGTGCGAATACATTGTAAACTCACTTACGGTTAGTAGCCTATCTCCCAGCATCGTCTGAGCTTTGAAACCAAAGCTGTGGATAAGCTAAGGCAGGGAGGGAAAGGTAAGAGGGAGGGGAGGTGGGGTGGTATGGATAGGGGAGGGGAGGTGAGGGAGGAAGGCATGAAATGGGGGAGAGGAGGAGGTAGAGGTGGAAGGCATGCAAAGGGAGAGAGATAGGGAGGCGAGAGAGAAGAGGAAGGGGAAGGAGGGGCGAAAGGGAGGGTCAAGACGTAAAAAAGAAAGGTAAAGGAAAGAGAAGAAGAGAGAGAGGGAAGAGACAAAAAGGGGATGGGGAAGAGAGAGGAGATTAACACAAGGAGAAAAACGAAGCAAGGGGAAGGGGGAGGATGACACGAAAGTAAGGGACGAAAGAGATGAAGATGGAGAGATGGCGAGAGAGGGAGAGAGAGAGAGAGTCCAAACCACAGCGCAGATAAGAGAATGAACCGTAATACCCGACTCATTAGGGCTTTAGGAGCTCGCTCGAAGGAGGAGGGGGAGCCGAAGGACCCGATAAGCCGGAGGACAAGCTTCGCCGCGAGATGGTATCGGGGCTGTGTTGACACGCCGCTCGTAAAGGCCGCCGGGTCGTCTCTTGTTTTCCACTCGTCTCTAATTGTTATTTAGTTTTTATTCGTTATGGTTGTTGTTATTATTCGTTTTTTTGTTGTTTTTATGCGGTGGGAAGGTCTCCCGGAGGGTTGGTGATCGAAAGAGGAGACGAAATGGAACGCGAGATGGTATCGTCGGCGCGTTGACAAGAGGATCGTAAATTTTTATCGCATCTCTCTTGTTTTGTTTTCTGTTTTTTTGTTTTTGATTCGAGTTTTTATTTGTTATTGTTAGTGGTGGCTTGGTTTTGAATGATCTGAATAATGTTCGTTGATTAGATGGATGGTTTTGATAGCTTTGTTATTGCAATTTTAGTATTTGTGTTTGGTTTGGTTTATGTATATTGATAAATATATATCCTCTTGATTAACTAAATTCATCATATTTCAAGTGATAATTTCAGTCTTATTAGGAATCTCAAACCGAAACCAACCGACAAATTTCCTACAAAAACTAACACCAAAGAGAGAGAGAGAGAGAGAGAGAGAGAGAGAGAGAGAGAGAGAGAGAGAGAGAGAGAGAGAGAGAGAGAGAGAGAGAGAGAGAGAGAGAGAGAGAAAACGATAAATAACAGAATAAAACGCAAATAAAAGCCTTCAAGAAAATCCGGCCCTGCGAGCCTCCTCGGTGTTCCTCGATTAGCAAAGGGCCGCGTCACCCTGGTCGCTCCGCCAAACAAGGGCACAGGCACCTCCGAGGCATTAACAAGGCGAACTTCTAAATTACCTCGTTCAGATAAGGTGGGGTTGGCTGGTCGGGCGTGGGGTGGGAGGGTGGACGGAGGGTGGGGGAGGGGGGAGAAAGGGGGAAATGGGAGAGTGGTGGGGCGTGGGGGAGGGATAGGGGAAAGGGTGGTGGGTAGGGGGGTGGGGTGGAGCGTGGGGAGGTGGTGGGGGTAGAAAGGGGGAAGTGTGGGAGGTAGTGGGGAAGGAGAGGGTGGGAGAAAGGGGGAAGTGTGGGAGGGTGGGGGGTGGTAGGGGGAGGTGGGAAGGGTAGTGGTGGTGGGGAGAGAGAGGGGTGTGTGGGGAAAGGGGGGAGGGGGGTAAGGTGCTGCGAATGTGGAGTGGGGTGATGGGGATGTCTCTGCTTTTGCCCATTTTTTCTGCGTGTTGTCCTTGCTTGGTGTTTTATTTTCGTTTTGTTTGCTTGTTTCTATGCTTGATGGTTTTGATTTGTTTTGTTTTTGTGTGTTTGCTTGGCGATTTTTGTGTGTGTGTGGGTTGTTTGGTTTTGTTATAGTCCTCCCTTTTTTCTTGAGATATGTTTTATTTGCTCTCCAATTGTTTTTTTTTCTTCTTTTCTTTGTCCTATACCTTCTTTTCCCTCCTCTTTTTATTCTTTTTTTTATTATTATTATCCTCCACCTCGCCTTTCTCGTCCTCCTCCTCCTCTTTTTGTTATTGTTATTATTATAATTTTGTTATTGCTATTATCATCATCATCATCATCAATATCCTCCACCCCCCCTCCCTTCCCCGTCTTTTCCTGATAACGATATTGATAATGGCAAAAATAGCTGCTAGGAGGTAGAAAAAATACCTCAGATAATTTATTTTTTATCTGATGATTTTCTTATTTGTATCGAAACAATAGGAAAGTAAGAAAAAAATAAGGGAAATAATAAACAACGGGAATAAGTCGATTTTTTTTAAAAATATAAATAACAGATAAGAAACTGAAATAGAAGGAGAATATGAAGGAGAAAAACAATAATGGAAATAATAAACAACGGGAATAAGTCGATTTTTTTTTTAATATGAATAACAGATAAGAAACTGAAATAGAAGGAGAATATGGAAGATAAAAAGAAGAACAGCAACGCTCCAGCCATAGTATCAAAAACGAGGACGGTAATATGATGTAATAAACTATAATATAATAAACGAGGATGATAATAAAAACATGGTGATGATGATGATGATGAACAACAGAATAAAAAACAAACACTCAAAAAGTAAAAATAGTTCCGCTCCGCCATTTATCCGGCCTGGACACTTCATCGGAAACGAGGACGAGGAAAGCGAGGAGGTAGAGGATAATGATAATAAAAAGAAGAGGAGGAAGGAAGGAAAAGAAGGGGTATAAGAAAGAAACGGGAATAACAGCGACGACAGTGGGTTTGACAAGACCAACACAACTTAAAGGAGTTGAGCAAATAGTGAGTAAAACTTTTGGCTTCGCAATTTTCTCTTCCTCGGCCACGGGATCGGATAAGAAAAAGAAAGGAAGGGGAAGAAGACGAAGGAGATGAAGAAGGCAACGATGATCCAGAAGAATAAGAGGAACGAGACTAACACAACTTTGAAAGAAAGAAAAAAGTTGCCATCGCTTGGCCAATTCCCCGCTCTGACCAGGGTATTAAAAACAGAGAAGTAGAGAAGAAAGAAGAAGAAAAAACAGAAGAGGAAAACAATTTAAAAATTGGAAAAGAAAAGAAAATTTAAAAAGAAGAAGATAAAGAATAAAATAGAAGGAGAGAAAAATAACACGAATTAGAAAAAAAACAAAATTGTCCACGTTACCTTCGGGCCGCCATTTTCACGCAGGAACAGAGATAGAATACAGCTAATAATGACAAGAAGAAGACGAAAAATAGACAATAAGAGCAAAAAAGCACGCCATAAAAAGAGGGGAAAGACAGAGAAGGAGAGGTAAACGAAGAAAAACCAAGAAGAGGAACACAACACCACTTAAAAGAGAGGACAAATAATCCTCGTTGCTTTCGCCTCGCCATTTCATCGAGCTGACCAAGGTACCAAAGAAGAAGAAGAAGAAAGAAAAAGGACAACAACATGACTCAATCCACGTTCCCTTCGCCCTGTTATTCCCCCGCATTGACCAAAGAAGAAGAAGAAGAAGACGAAGAAGAACCAGAGGAAGAAGAAAAAGACGACGAAGAAGAACCAGAAGAAGAAGAAAAGACGACGACGAAGAAGAAAAAGACGACGAAGAAGAACCAGAAAAAGAAGAAAAGACGACGAAGAAGAACCAGAAGAAGAAGAAAAAGACGACGAAGAAGAACCAGAAGAAGAAGAAGAAGACGACGACGAAGAAGAACCAGAAGAAGAAGAAGAAGACGACGACGAAGAAGAACCAGAAGAAGAAGAAAAAGACGACGAAGAGGAACCAGAAGAAGAAGAAAAGACGACGAAGAGGAACCTGAAGAAGAAGAAAGGACGACGAAGAGGAACCAGAAGAAGAAAGGACGACGAAGAGGAACCAGAAGAAGAAAAGACGACGAAGAGGAACCAGAAGAAGAAGAAGAAAACGAAGGATAAAGACACAAGACAGCAACATGACTTAAGACAGGGAAAAAATAATCCACGTTGCCTTCGCCCTGGTATTTCCCCGCGCTGACCAAGGTACCAGAGAAGAAGAAGGAGACGAAGAAAAAGAAAAAGAAGAAGACGAAGACGAAGACGAAGAAAAACGAAGAAAAGAAGACGACGAAGAGGAAGAAGAAGAAAAAAACGAAGAAAAATAATAATAACAATAAGAAGACGAAGGATAAAGAAAGAGGACAACAGCGCGCCGCCCTCGCCTCGCCACTTCCCCGCCTCGGCCGCGGTGTGGTGAGGTCACGCCAAATTGCTTTCACTGATAAGGCCGCGTCGAGGGCGCCCTCGGCTCGCTCGAGGATCTCGCCGCGATCTGCATCTGGGTTGGCTCTCTCCCTCGCTCTCTCTTGCTGTCTCTGTCTCTCCCTCGCTCTCTCTTGCTTTATCTCTCTTTTTTTTCTGTCTCTCCTTTTTTTTCTGTCTCTCCTTTTTTTCTTTATGTCGGTCTTTCTTTCTTTATCCCTCTCGCTCTTTCTTTCTTTATCTCTCTTTCTTTTCTTTATCTCTGTCTTTTTGTCTCTCTCCCTCTCGCTATTTCTTTCTTTATCTCTGCCTTTCTGTCTCTCTCCCTCTCGCCCTTTCTTTCTTTTTGTTTCTCTCTCGCTCACTCTTTCTTTCTTTATCTCTGTCTCTCTTTCTGTCTGTATTTCTTTTTCTCTTCTTTGTCCCTGTCTTTCTTTGTGATTCTCTATTTTACCGTCTGGCTATCTCTATCTTACTTTTTCTCTCTCTCTCTATCTTACTTTCTCTCTCTCTCTCTATCTTACTTTCTCTCTCTCTATCTATCTTACTTTCTCTCTCTCTCTCTCTCTCTCTCTCTCTCTCTCTCTCTCTCTCTCTCTCTCTTTCTCTCTCTCTCTCTCTCTCTCTCTCTCTCTCTCTCTCTCTCTCTATGATGGTGATTAACGATGGATAGAATGGCGATAAGCTGTACATGAGATACTTTGATTTTATGAAGAAAGTGATGATAAAGTGAAGAGTGAAAGTGGTGAGACAATTTTTTTATATTTATTACCATGATTAATGATGATGGTGATGATGATGACAATAATGATAGTGAGGATAGTGGTAATGACGACAATATTGATCATGATATTGATAATGGTAATAGTAATATAATGAATGGCACAAATGATGATAATGATGTTAAGATGATTGATAATAACAACGATTGTAATAATGATAATGATAATGATGATAAAAACAATAATAATAATGATGATAAAAACAATAATAATGATGATAATAATATTGATAATTATAATGATATTAATTAATAGTAATAGTAATGATATTAAGAACAATGATAATAATAGTAATAGTAATAAATAAATTAATGAATAAAAACTGCGAAAGTGAACGCGCGTATCTGGCGACCGCCCCCCCACACACACACACACTCCCCTCCCCTCCCCTCCCCACCCCACCCCACCCCACCCCACCCCTCCCCCGGCTGAACAGGTCTGGTGGGCGCGAAGGCTTCCTCTCGGCCACTCCACTTCCACTCTTCATTTGCCGCGGCTAATTAGGGCCCGGGGTTCGAGACGGGCGTGGGGGGAGGGGGGGGGGAGGGGGGGAGTGCCTATTCTTTGTACACGCACGGGCGGGGGGGTGTTTGTACGTACGCATGGGCGGAAGCACGTGTGGGCTGGGAGACACGTAAGAGTGGGCGTGTGGGCGTATGGGTTCGCACGTACATGGATGTATGTGTAAACGCTTACATTCTGATATTCATATTCGCATATCCACGCATGCACACGGACTGACGCGCATACATGCATGCACGTACACACACACACACACACACACACACACACACACACACACACACACACACACACACACACACACACACACACACACACACACACACACACACACTCAGGCATGCATACTCTAACACTAACACATTGGTTCCTGCGCACATTTTTAAGATATAAAATACGTTGATCTCGATAAAACGTCAGAATACGATTATCTACAAATTAAGCCAAAATGATAATCGTGAGAGAAGTATTCACATTTCGCAAGATATTTCCGCTGTTCGGGAAGAAAGTATCCATAAGAAATATTCGCACAACTTTTAAAAATGCTCCCTTCCCCCCACCCCCTCCCCTCCAAGAAAAAGCGGAAGATACAACTTTTAACGTCTGGAGCTGAAAGGAGGGGGTGGGAGGGAGGGAGAGAGGGGGGGAGGAAAGGAGGGGAGAGATGGTGAAGGGAGAGCGAGGGAGGGGGAGAGGAAGTGAGGAGAAAGAGAGGGAAGATGAGAGGAAAGGAAGGGAAGAGGAGGTGAGGAGAGAGAGAGAGACAGGGGGGGAGAGGAAAGGAGGAAGAGGAGGTGAGGGAGAGGGAGGGAGGGAGGGCGAGAGGAAAGGAAAGGAGTGAAGAGATGCCGAGGAGAGAGAGGGAGCAGGGGAATGAAGAGAGAGGGAGGACACAAGGAAAGGAGTAAGAGAGGGAAGGAGTAGATGGAGGAGGGAGGGTGTAAGGGAGGGAGGAAAAGTGAAAGCGAGAGAGGAAGAGATAAAGAGAGGATGGAGGAAGGAAAGACAGACAGACACAGAGACAGACAGACACACACACACACACACACACACACACACACACACACACACACACACACACACACACACACACACACACACACACACACACACACACACACAGATAATAGATAGAAAGAGAATGAAAGAATCCAACAAAAGCATCCCGATAGAGAAAGAGATAAAAACAAACAAAACTGATGGATGGCGTAATGTCGATAAGGCAGAAAGAGAAACCTTGCTTTTGGCCCCGTCGGATGCTGACTCAGGAGCTTGGCAGTCACTCTCGCTCGCTCTCTGTGCTTGCTTGCATAATGGCTTTCTTTGGCGTTTGTTTGGGTGCGGGGACTGATCTCGTGCCTGTCGGGTTTTGCTTGATTGGCTTTGTTTGTTGGGGGGGGGGTGTTTTGTCACTAAGTAAATTTGTATTTTATTTTGTTTTATATGTTTATTTGTTTATTTTTTTATGGATTTTTTGGATGTATACGTTGACAGGGAGGGGGAAGGGGAGGGAGAGAGAGAAAGAGAGAGAGGGGGAAGGAGAAAGAGAAAGGGAAAGAGAGGGGGAGAGAGAGAGACAGAAACAGAGGCAGAGGTGGTAGATTAAAGTACGTTTATGTTATAGAGGTAGATAGATAGATGGATAGATGCATATAGGAGTAGATTAAGATGAGTGCATACATAAATACACACACACACATACACACACACACACACACACACACACACACACACACACACACACACACACACACACACACACACACACACACACACACACACACACACACACACACACACACACACACACACACACGCACCTCTATATATATTATAATTACATGTACATATATGTACATGTATATATATATAGATTATCAGATATAGATTAGTGGGTAGACAGATACTGATAGATAGATGCTATATATAGAGAGAGTGATGGAGGAGAGAGAGGTTAAGAGGTAGATGAATGAATCAACAGATGAACAGATAAACATTAAGAATAGGCATCAACTGGACAAGAAAAAATAACCAGAAAAGAGCCGAGTACCCCTCTCCCTTACCCCGCCACCTTTCCCTCTCTCCCTCCCCCCTTCCCTTCCACTCGACCCCCTCCCTCCTTCCCTTCCACCCTCCCTCCCCCTCCCTTCCACCCAGCCCCTTCCCCCTTCCCTTCCACCCATCCTCCTCCTCCTTCCTCCCTCCCCTATCCCCCTTCCTCCCTCACCCTTCCCCTCCACCCAGCCCTTCCTCCCCGCTCTTCCCTTCCACCCAGCCTCTTCCCCCTCCCCCTTCCCCCTCCCCCTTCCCCCTCCCCCGCAGCAAGCGCCACCCATGCCCTCCGCGCCACCGTGGTAGGGTTAAGTGATGACGCACTTCATCTCCATCATCATCAAGGTGGAGTTTAGACACGCCCCCTCCCGCGTCATCAGCTCCTCCCCCGTGGGCAGATCTCTTGTGCCCCCTCCCCTCCCCTCCCCTCCTCTTCTCCCTTCGACTCGACCACCTAACTCCCCTCCTCTTTCTCCTGTGACTCGGCCCATTCCCTCCCCTCCTCTTCTCCCTTCGACTTGACTCTCTGCCTCCCTCCCCTCCTCTTCTCCCTCCGACTCGACCTCCTAACTCCCCTCCTCTTCCTCCTGTGATTCGACCATTTCCCTCCCCTCTTCTACCCTCTTAGAGTCGACCCCCTCCTTCCTCTCCTCCTCCCTCTATGATTCGGCCACCCCCTTCCCTCCTCTTCCCCCTATGACTCCCCTCCCTCTACTCTACCTACTTTACCAACTACTATCTACTCTACCTCTACCTCTACTTCTCCCGTCTAATCCCCTCCTCCCCCGCAACTCTCCTCTCCTCCCCTCCCCTTTTAACCGCCCCTCCTCCTCCTCTCCCTCCCTCCTCCTCCCTCCTCCTTCCTCCTCTCTCCTCCTCCCCCTCCTCTTCCTCCTCTCCCTCCTCCTCCTCCTCCATCCTCCCCCTCTTCTCCCTCCTCCTCCTCCTCCTCCTCCTCCTCCTCCTCCTCCTCCTCCTCCTCCTCCTCCTCCCTCCTCCTCCTCCTCCTCCTCCTCCTCCCCTCCATCCTCATCCTCCCCCTCCTCCATCCCCTCCCCCTCCTCCCCCGCGACCCGACCCTCGATAACTACCTCGCCATCTGCCGGGGGGATGCGATCCTCTTGCCTCTCTTTACGGCTCGGCAGGGAGGACTTTGGGGCGGACTCTTCTTCCCCCCCTTTTTTAATTTTCTGAGTTTGTCTGTCTGTTTTTTTTGAGTGTGTGTGTGTGTGTGTGTGTGTGTGTGTGTGTGTGTGTGTGTGTGTGTGTGTGTGTGTGTGTGTGTGTGTGTGTGTGTGTGTGTGTGTGTGTGTGTGTTACTCTTTCTGATTGTCTGGTTCTTTGAGGTTGTGTCTGTGCCTCTTTCTTTCTTTATTTATCTATCTGTCTCTCTGTTTCTCTTTCTTTATTTATTTATTTCCCTCCCTCTCTTTCATTTTATTTCTTTATTTCCCTCCCTCTCTTTCATTTTATTTCTTTATTTCTCTCTCTCTCTCTCTCTCTCTCTCTCTCTCTCTCTCTCTCTCTCTCTCTCTCTCTCTCTCTCTCTCTCTCTCTCTCTCTCCCTCCCTCCCTCCCTCCTCTCTCTCTCTCTCTCTCTCTCTCTCTCTCTCTCTCTCTCTCTCTCTCTCTCTCTCTCTCTCTCTCTCTCTCTCTCTCTCTCTCTCTCTCTCTCTCTCCCTCCTCCCTCCCTCTCCCTCCCTCCCTCCCTCCCTCCCTCCCTCCCTCCCTCCCTCCTCCCTCTCTCTCTCTCTCTCTCTCTCTCTCTCTCTCTCTCTCTCTCTCTCTCTCCTTTCTTCCTCTCTCTCTCTCCCTCCCTCCCTTTCTCCCTCTCCCCCTCTCAGTCTCCTTCCTTCCCACCCTCCCTCATTCGGACGAAAGAGAGTAATTAGCAAACTGAGAAAGTTATCATCGCCGTCCTTTTGGCCCGCGGGTGTCGGGTCGGCGGGTCGGGGACCTGCTACCCGCCGCGACCCGAGTGTGTCCCGTCGTTTCCCTTCCTCCTTCCCCCTACCCTTCCTCCTCCTTCCCCCTCCTCCTCCTCCTTCCCCCTACCCCCTCCCTCCTTCCTTCCCTCCCTCTCCTCCTTCCCCCTACCCCTCCTCCTTCCTCCTTCCCCCCTACCCCTCCTCCTTCCCTTCCCCCCCTCCCCCTCCTTACCTATTCCCGCCTCCCCCTCAGGAGTCAGGTGGGCTGGTGGGGGAGGGGGGAGGAGGAGGCAAGGCCGCTAATATTAGCGCTTTTAGCTTATTTTGGTTAATTTACCTGTTCTGGCGGGGCGCTTTGGGGTGGTCCGGGCGCTTTGGCCGAAAGATTTTTTTGTTTCTTTGGAAGTTGTTTGTTATTCTCGAGAGGATGCGTGAAAGGTGTTTGTTTTTCTTGGAGGTCGGGTCTTGGGTGTAGGTCTGTAGGTTTACGTTTATTTATTTATTTCTGGTGTATGTACGATAGCCTACGCGAGTACAGGAGTACAGCAAGTGCACACCTGTACTAAAGCACATGCGCAACACACATGCACGCGCAAACACACGTAGATGCACACGCACACAAACAGATCACTCCTATCTCTAATTATATACAATTAAACAGAAAGCAGAAACATAATTGAGAGAGAGAAAATAAAGAAAAAAAATAAATAGATCAAAAGATAAAGAAAGAGAAAATTAAGAGAGAGATAGAGAAGAGAGAGAGTAGAGAGAGAGTATAGAGAGAGAGAAAAAGAGAAAAAAATAAAGGGAGAGAGAGCAAAAGCAAGACAGAAAAAAAATTATCTCACCAACGCGATATCAAACCGAGCAAGAGCGAGAGGGGGAAAAGCCCCCGACCGCCCGACGCGACTCACCGGCAGTCGGGCACTTTCTTCCCCCGAGACGAGCAAGCGAGAGGTTCCCAGCGCCCTATCTCGACAAAGGATCCTACCTTAATGGGGCCCCCTTAATGAGGTCTTAATGAGAAGGACATTATGACGAGAGTGATGTAGGACATGGGCATTGTGGGAAGGAAGTCCCCCTAACCGTCTTGGAAGATGAGACGATGAGACGATTGTGTTGTCGGTTGTGGTAATTGTTACGGTATGTATGGGAGAGTACCGTACTTGGGGGATAAATATTTGGTCTCGTGGATTTTTTCGTGTTTCTTGTTTGCTGGGGTAATTGTTATAGTATGTATGGGTGGGTACCGTACTTGGGGGATAAATATTTGGTCTCGTGGATTTTTTCGTGTTTGTTGGTGGTAATTGTTACAGTATGTATGGGTGGTTACCGTACTTAGTGGATAAATATTTGGTCTCGTGGATTTTTTCGTGTTTCTTGTGTGCTGGGGTAATTGTTACAGTATGTATGGGTGGTTACCGTACTTAGTGGATAAATATTTGGTCTCGTGGATTTTTTCGTGTTTCTTGTTTGCTGGGGTAATTGTTACAGTATGTATGGGTGGGTACCGTACCTGATGTGATTAGTCGCTGTCGTTGATGAGATTTTTTATTATTTTTTATTATTATTTATTTATTTATTTATTTATTTTTATTTTTGGGTTCGCGATTTATACGGTATATATGGATTGGGTATCCTGCTTGTTCGAATTCCATTTGGTAGGTGTGATTTTTCTAGATTTTTTATGGTTATCGTCTTGGCAATTGTGCAGGTCGGGCACAGTATTCAATGGAAGTGATTGGTCGTGTTGTTTTATTTCACGTGCTAATGGTAACGCTATATAGAGATCTGGGCTCGATGAAAAGTCGTTGTGGTGCGTATGCTTTTTTTTTTTGGTTTTTATTTTTCGTTGGTTTTGTCATTTGGTTTCCGGTGTGTTTTGGTACGTGTCTTTTTTCCCATTGATTGGTACCGTACTTTGGCGGTTTTGATATCTTGGAATATTTCTTGTTTATGAAGGTGATAGGTACACTTTGTATAGATGGAGAGCGGACTTGATTTATATGAGAATGTATTTATTTTTTTTTCGTTGGCTTTTACGAAAGTGGCCACAGTATGTATGGATGGATACCGTAGTTATGTATGTATTATGTAGTTTTTTTTTTTTTTTTTTTTTTTTTTTTTGCGTTTCATTTTCGTTTTATTTCGTACCCTTTGTACATTAGCTTTTCGTACCGGACCTGGATGTACAGTACACCATCCCATTAATGTTGTGAACGATTGTGTGTCCAGATTAACTTCAGAGTTATGAATAGTTAATCATAACGATAATGTTGATGTGATTGGCTGCGGTGATTGATCATGATGGTATATCCCACTCATTATAATGTTAATTTAATTACCAATTAAGTATAAACCTGTTTCGTTTAACCCTTTTTAGAATGCGAGCCAGAGAGAGATACCTTACATCGAACTTCCGTTGGTATTTAATTACTGGTATTGTTCTCGACGCCCTTTTTATCACATTAAGATCAGATACCTGTATAATTCAATCAACACTTAATTGTTTTTACAAGGGAGATAGCGTAGAGGTTTTGTCCCGATTTGAAAAGGACGGAGCGATCAATCAGGTGATTATTATTTTGATTGGAGATAAGATAAGGGGGTCTTTTGTCTCGAGGAAGAAGAGAAGACGTCGATAAAACGAGTCAAGGTCACATAGGGCGAAGGAGAAAATAGGGGGGGAAAAAAGGTCATTAAAAGGTGAACGTCAGCGATGGAAATAGTTTGTGAATTCTTCGACAGCTGCGGTTGACAGTGTTAGGAAAAAATGCTAGAACGATGTGATGATGATGGGAATAATAATGCTGATTCCAATAGTAACTTATAATGATGGTAAGTTATAATGAAGGTAACTTATAATGATGGTAAGTTATAATGAAGGTTACTTATAATGATGGTAAGTTATAATGAAGGTAACTTATAATGATGGTAAGTTGTAATGAAGGTAACTTATAATGATGGTTATAATGGTGATGGAAATGATAATAGAGATAATATTCTTAATAAATCATAATAACAATGATGATGCTGATAACAGTAATAATGATCATGCATATAATGATAATTAATTATGGTGATTATGATGTTTAAAATAATGATTATATTAATAATAATGGTTATACTACTACTACTAATGGTAATAATAATGGTAATAATAGTGACCTTCATACACTATTCTCAAAGTTTATACTTCATACAAATTCAACTTAAGAATTTGTTACTATATGCTACCAAAACCCAAAGCTCAAGAGCGAACCACAAAAATCCTGAATTAGAAGTAAAAAAAAATTAATAATAAAATAAACAAATATACAAAATGCCAAAAAGAAACAGACGTAAAAATTCGGTAAGTTAACGGAGTCGCTTCTGCCGTTCCCGCCTCCGCCGCCGCCGCCGCCACAAAGACCTGACGAAGACGAAGATATACGGGCAGAAGACCCTCCCCCTTCTCCTTCGACAGGAATGTTCCAGGAGGAGGGTTGTGCGTGCGTCTCATCTGGCTATTAAAGGGTTGGGCTTAATTCATAAAGTTGTATCGAAGCGGTTTTATTATATATTCTATTAAATTCTCTTTTTTGTTGTTTTTTTCATCGTAGATTAAAAAGGTGTTGATCATTCGTGCAGAAAGGAGAGAGAGGGAGAGGGAGAGAGAGAGAGATGGAGGAGGAGAGAGAGAGATGGAGGAGGAGAGAGAGAGATGGAGGAGGAGAGAGAGAGATGGAGGAGGAGAGAGAGAGATGGAGGAGGAAAGAGAGAGATGGAGGAGGAAAGAGAGAGAGAGAGAGAGAGAGAGAGAGAGAGAGAGAGAGAGAGAGAGAGAGAGAGAGAGAGGAGGAGAGAGAGAGAGAGAGAGAGAGAGAGAGAGAGAGAGAGAGAGAGAGAGAGAGAGAGAGAGAGAGAGAGAGAGAGAGGAGAGAGAGAGATGGAGGAGGAGAGAGAGAAAGAGACAGATGGAGGAGAGAGAGAAAGAGAGAGAGAGAGAGAGAGAGAGAGAGAGAGAGAGAGAGAGAGAGAGAGAGAGAGAGAGGAGAGAGAGAGAGAGAGAGAGAGAGAGAGAGAGAGAGAGAGAGAGAGAGAGAGAGAGAGAGAGAGAGAGAGAGAGAGAGAGAGAGAGAGCGAAATGGAGGAGAGAGAGAGAGAGAGCGAAATGGAGGAGAGAGAGAGAGAGAGAGAAATGGAGGAAGGAGAGAAAGAGAGAGAGAGAGAGAGAGAGAGAGAGAGAGAGAGAGAGAGAGAAATGGAGGAGAGAGAGATGGAGGAGAGAGAGATGGAGGAGGAGAGAGAGAGAGAGAAAGAGAGAGAGAGAGAGAAAGAAAGAGAAGATAATGGATGCATTAACGCTATCGTATGATATATATATATTATCTAAGATTAAAATGAAATATCGCTGCTAATTCGTCCAGAAAGGAATAAAAAAAAACTATGAATACATTAAAGGTAGTAAGTCATCTTAATTATTTTGTTGCTCAAAAAGGTATCATTACTAATTCAGCCAAAAAAGGAGAGAGAAAAAATCATATGCATTTAATTAGTAGAAATAAATGCGAAAATGGCATGGTATATATTGATAAATTCTTTCTATCGTAAAATAAAAGAAATATTGTTAATATTTCACCTAAAAAGTCAATTGAATATAGAAATGGATACTCTTTTCTATCACAGATTAAAAAGATCTCGACATTAATTCACTTTAAAATTCGAGTAAGGAAAATAAACGAAAAATTAATGGCGGAGAGATACTCTTTCCTAAAAAAAAAAAAAAAAAAAAAAAAAAAAAACGAGAGAAGAATTAAAGGAAAAAATCGTCGCGGTTGGATACTTTTTTTTTACTGTAAATTTAAAAGAAATCGTTACTCATTTACCTTAAAGAAATGAGACAAAAAAGAAAAGGTGTTTGCGGATGGATGCTCTCCTGTAAATTAAAAAGATATTGTTACTAATTCACCTAAAAAAGCGACAAAAATATATAAAAATTCTTCGCGAATGGATTCTCTTTTCTACTGTAACTGAAAAATATCGGAACTAAATCCTCAAAAAAACACTATCAAAAAATGAAAATTAATTTCGTAAATAAAAAAAAAAACATCGGATCTAAACCCTCTAAAAATCAATAAAAAAACAAACAAACTCGCGAGTGAATACTATTTTCTCCCATAAATATTAGAAAAAAAAACATCAGATCTAAATCATCTAAAAATAAATAGATAAAAAAAAACAGATCTAAATCATCTAAAAAAAAAAAAAAAACAGATCTAAATCATCTACAAAAAAAAAAAGAAAGAAAAAAAAAAGCGATCAAAACCTGAGGAATTCGTCGCGAGCGGATCCTCTCGCCCGACCCGGCCGGCCCGAGTCTCCCCCGCCCTTCTGCCAGCTTTTATTATGCAGGTTTTACCAACTGACGCGTAATGGTCCAATTAGTATTTCCTGTGGACAACCGAGGGACCCAGACGCCGCTTTGGGGCATGCGGTGGGAGGGGTGGGGTGGGAGGGGAGGAGATTGGGGGGTGTGGGGGTTGAGGGAGGGGTACGGTGGGGTGAGGGAGAGGGAGGAGATGGGGGGGTGAGAGAGTATGTGGAGGGGGTGGGTTGGGGTACGGTGGGAAGGGTTGGGGGTGAAGGTGGGGGTGAGAGAGTATGTGGAGGGGGTGGGTTGGGGGTGAAGGTGGGGGTGAGAGAGTATGTGGAGGGGGTGGGTTGGGGTACGGTGGGAGGGGATATGGGATGAGGGAGGGAGGGGAGGAGATTGGAGGGTAAGAGGGGTAGGTAGGGGGTAGAGATTGCGGAGTGAGAAGGGGTGCATTGGGAGTCGGTTGGGGAGGGGGTATGGGGATGAGGGAGTGGAGGAAGGGGGTGGGTTGGGGTACGGTAGGAGTGGGGTAGGGGGTGATGGAGGGGAGGAGATGGTGGAGGGTGAGAGGGTAAGTGGAGGGGGAGAAGGGGGTGAGAGGGTAAGTGGTGGGGGTAGGTAGTGGTACGGTAGGGAAGGGGTGGTGGGCGTTGTGGTGACATGACGGGAGGGTTGAGAGGGTACATAGAGGGAGTTAGTATGGGGGGTGACGGAGGGGGAAGGGGTAACAGAGTGGGAGAGGGAGGAAGGGGGTGAGACGGTAAGTGGAGGGGGTTGGTATGGAGGTTGGAGGGTAGAAGAGCCTGGAAGGGGGTTGTAAATGGACGGGGGAGGGTTGAGAGGGGATGGATGTGTGTTGGGGGTGACAGGGTGAGGAAGGGGTTGGTATGATGGGGTTTAAGGACGGGTGAGAGGGGGTAGATGGGGAATAGGTGGGAGGGGGTTAGAAGGGATGAAAGGTTATGTATGTGTGTGTGTTTGTGTATGTTTTTGTGCGTTTTTTTTGTGTGCGTGTGCGCGCGTGTGTGTGTGTGTGTGTGTGTGTGTGTGTGTTTGTGTGTGTGTGTGTATGTGTGTGTGTGTCAAGGGAGTGACTCTCGATGTCTGTGAGTATCATTATCTGTACCTTTTATGTGTATGTACTCTGGGGCCGTCATAAGGGTACTCGAGAAGCCATTGGAGAGACTGCACTGGGAACCCTCCTGGAGGTTTCTGCGCGGTGGATAGGGCAGACGTCGGAGTGGGGAAAGAGGAGGAAGAAGAAGGAAGAGGAGGAAGGAAGGAAGGAGTTGAAGGGGGAATAGGGGGGAGGAACAGGAGAAGAAAGGAAGGGAAGGAGATAAAGGAGGAGTAGGAGGGAGGGACAGAAGAAGAAGGGGAGGGTTTAGGAAGAGGAGGAGGAAGGAAGGAGGTAGACAGGAAGTAGGAAGGAAGAACAAAAGAAGAAAGAGAGGATGGAGGAAGAGGAGTAGAGAGAAGGATGTGGTGGTGGTGGAGACGGTGGAGGTGGAGGGTGAAGGAAGAAGGTAAAGGAGGAGAGGGGAGGACCATAAAAAGAAGGATGTGGTGATAATGATGATAGAGAAAGGAAGAAGGTCGAAGAGGAGGAGGAGGAGTGATGAATACAGAATATGAAAGATGCAGTGGTAATGACGATGAAGATGGAGGAGGAAGCGAGAAGGAGAAAGAAATGAAAAGCATGAGGGAGGAATCAAACTGGGAAGAAGAGAGAAAAAAAAATAAGTAGAAGGGCGAGAGGGAGAAAGAAATGAAAAGTATGAGGGTGGAATCGAACTGGGAAGGAGAGAGAGAAAAAAAAATAAGTAGAAGGAAATGGAGCGAGAGGAAGAGAAGACCGCTGTCTTGGGCGAAGGACATGACAGCGGCGTCTCCTCGTGTGTGTCTGCCTCCTGACAATGGCTGACCGACCAGACCTGACCGCTGACTTAATTGCTGACCGCAGCTAAACAAAGACGCCTCCAGCTGCTCGCCGTCGCCGCTGTGGTTGCAGATGCAGATGTTACCGATGGGGTTTCTACGTCTCTTCTTGTCGTTTGCTTTTTTCTTTTTTTCTTTTTTACTTATTCTTTGTTTTTTTTGTTATTGTTTTATTTTATTTTATTTTAATTCTCCTCCTTTTTTTTCTTCTTGTCGTTTTCTTTTCTTTTTTATTTTTGTCTTTATTATTTTTTTCTGCGTTCTTTTTTTTTCTTTTTCTTCTTTCTTCTTCTTTCGCCAATTAATGCAGTTGCTGTTGGTTGAATTTCTTATATTTTTTCTAATTTGTAATTTTATTTTGTTATTTGTTTATTTGTTTATTTATTTATTTTTCAGGAGGCTTTTACGATTTTCTCTTTTGAATATGTTCCTGCCTTCGACGTATCTTGTGTGTCTGTAATTTGTTTTGTGTATTTCATTTGTCGTTATCATCCTCAAGGACTCGCGCCGGGAGTCTATTTGAATAATCACTTATATAAATCTCATTCAGACTCCATAGACGATGATGTGCACATTCTCCGCCTTTTCGAAATGGAAAGAAAATTTCACAGCCATTCGGCAGAAACTTCTTTATTGTTGGCCACCTGTTGTCCCCTTTAGGTCTCGTACCTGTCGTCTCCTCGTCAAATGATTATTAAATTCATCCCTATCTTTATTTTCAGTGTCATCTCGTTCTTCTTTGTCTTCATTTTCACCTTTATCTGTATTTTCGTTATGTCTATCTCTATTGTCTGTTCGTTATGTCTTTATCTTTACATTGTATTTATATTTATCGTTATGTCTGTTTCTCGTCTTTATCTTTACATTCGCTTTTACTACGATTTCTTCTTCACCTTCTCTTCTCCTTCGCCTTCGTCTCTTCCCCCTTCTTACCTTCACCATCTTCACCTTCTTCATCACCTTCACCTTCACTTTCACCTGTTTGCGGTACCGACTGCGCTGGCGTCTAAGCAGTCGTTCTGTGGCATCCAGTTACTTTTAGCCAGTTAGTCATTATAAGTCTCTATGGACCAACGACCTTGTGGAATCTGTGAAGGTGACGGACTGGGAGCCCGTGTGTGTGTGTGTGTGTTTTGTGTGTGTGTGTGTGTGTGTGTGTGTGTGTGTGTGTGTGTGTGTGTGTGTGTGTGTGTGTGTGTGTGTGTGTGTGTGTGTGTGTGTGTGTGTGTGTGTGTGTGTGTGTGTGTGTGTGTGTGTGTGTGAGTGAGAGAGAGAGAGGGGAGAGAGAGAGAGAGAGAGAGAGAGAAGAAAGAAAGAGAGAGAGAGAGAAAGACAATGTATGTATTGTGTTTCTATGTATATATGTGAGAGAGAGGCAAAGGGAGGGAGGGAGGAAGAGAGCAAGAAAGAGAGCAATAAAGAAAGAGAAAAAAAGAGCTAGAGAGAAAAAGAGGTACAGGTAGAGAGAGAGAGAGAGAGAGAGAGAGAGAGAGAGAGAGAGAGAGAGAGAGAGAGAGAGAGAGAGAGAGAGAGAGAGAGAGAGAGAGAAAGTTCGTATAGCTGCGTGTATGTTTCTGTGCGAACCCAGGTGCACATAGAGACAAGTACACGCGTTGTGCGTTTGTGCGTACCCGAGCGAGCGCGTCCCAAGCCTCAGCCCCTAAGAAGATTAGAGAAGGAGCGACGGCGTCTTGGCTCGACGTCTCAAGAATGCACTTACCTGGGGGACAGATGCCGGCTTGTAAATCCCCAGATATTTGTTGTCAGTTTATGGGACGAGAAATAATTACTAACTGACAGCTTTATGGATTCGAAGCTTTATAAATCGTTATCTGTGTCTTTTACTAATCCTAATACCTAGTTTAAAGAAGGAGATGCCAGTTACTCTTTAGTATTCTCGGGGAGTATCGTGGGTATAACATATTGCTTCTAGTGACTTGATTCAGTTCCTTGTAGTACCAGGATTATAGCATGGTACCTCAGTCGACTTGTATCAGACCCGTGTAGTACCGTCGTATGACATGGTATTTTCAGTGACCTTCGTCTGTACCGCTTAGTACCGTGGTTCAACATGGTACCTCTAGTAACTTGTATCATTCCAGCTTTGTACTTTGATATAACACGGTAATAAAAATATGAAATCAAAATACAACCTCCCCCCCCTAACAAGAAAAAAATGTATATGTATATAATAATGAAATAGACAGGTAAATAGATAAATGATAATAATAAAAAGTAATAAAAATAGAGGGATACAAATAGACAGATAAATCGTAGAAATAACGAAACAGCCTCGAGGTTAATAACAAGAGATACGTGGACCAGCCTCGCCGCCTCATCTCGAACTCCGGCGGGCTCGTCATAAATAACAAAATTACCTTCAGACGTCAGCACTTAATGACGAAAGGTACCTTCTATAGGTAGCACTAATTACGCCCCTATTACGGCCTCCATAAACCGACAATAATAATAATTCAGTTCACGCCGGACGAGCACCCACGTCGATGGCTTTTCTTGCGATGCTTGGAAGGAGTGGGGTAGGTTTCTAGGGCGTCTTGGAAGGAGGGTTGTATATATATATATATATATATATATATATATATATATATATATATATATATATATATATACATATATATATATATATATATATATATAGAGAGAGAGAGAGAGAGAGAGAGACTTTTTTTGAGTTTTGGGTGTATGTGAATGAAGAGGAGGAAATGGAGATATACGAAGTAGGAGGAGGAGGAAGAAGAAGAAGAGGAGGAGGAAGAAGAGGAGGAGGAGGAAGAAGCAGAGGAGGAGGAAGAAGGAGGAAGCAGGAGGAGAAGGAGCAGTATAAAAAGAAGAAGAAGGAAGAGGATGAAAGTATTTTTATGTGATGGAGGATTCGCAAAAAAATAATGATACATATTGTAGAGATGTTTCACTTCTGAATTTATATTTATGCAGTGAAGAAAAAAAAAAACATAACAGATGGACAGCTTGTTAACTTCGAGTTTTTTATGATTTATTTTACGAGATGGAGGCAGAAGAAACAAAAGAACAGTTATTGGTCAGCTCTAGAAATAGACGATTCTTGTCTTGCCCCGACAGAAGTGCCTTTATAAGGGTCGACTATTTGTTAGATGTAAGGTTTTAATTTGTCTGATTTATGGAGATGGAGAAGGAGACGGTTAGAAGGAGGAGGAGGAGGAGAAAGAAAATTTGAAGGAGGAGAAGGGAGAGGAGACTAAGAGGAAGATGTATGCCGAAGGAGAAAGAAAGGGGAGAAGGAAGAGAGGACGAAGAAGTATGGAAATGGAGGAAACGAAGAGGGAGAAGGATAGAGGACGAAAAAGATATCTGTATTTATTGGCTGGCTTTAAGGAACCAGACTTGTGCGTTTGTCATTAACAAATTACCTTAAATAGAAACATGTTTTACAATTACTTGAATTATGAAGAAGAGAGAACAGAATACAAAAAAAAATATATAATGGAAAGAAAAACAAAGGAAAAGAAAACTGAAGGGAAAGAAAATAGTAGGAAAAAAAAGAAAAGCAAAAATAAAGGAAGAGAAAATAGTAAAAAAACAGAAAAAGAAAAGAACAAAAATAAAAGGAGATAAAAACAGCAAGAAAAAAAAAGAACAGAATAGAAAACGAGATGAGAATCGTAACAAATAAAGGTATTATCGACACCTGTTCAGCCCGAGAGGAACAGGTGAGCGCGCGCCCCATGCCCGCCTCTCCGCCCGCCTCGCTCACTGAAACGTCAAGTCTTATTCGTAGAAGTGAGTTAATCCGCGGCAGCCTTGGAGGGCCTCGGGGCGTAGCGAGTGGGGGTGGGGGTGGGGGGTGGAGGGGTAGGTAGGGGGTTGGGCGTTGTTTGGGGGGAGGTAGGTTAGGGCGTTGTTTGGGGGGTAGGTAGGGGGTTGGGCGTTGTTTGGGGGAGGTAGGGGTTGGGGGTAGGTTAGGGGTTTGGGGTGGGGTGGAAGGGGTGTGGGAGGGAATTTGAGGGGTAGGTAAGGGGGCTGGGCGTTGTTTGGGGGGTTGGTAGGGGGGCTGGGGGTTAGGTGGTGTGGGAGGGACTTTGGGGAAGGGGGAGGGTTGGAGGGGTGGGATGGGTATGTGAGGGGGTGAGGTGGGGTTGGGAGGGTTGTTGGGGGTTGGGGGTAGGGTAGGAGGGTGAGGTGGGTATGTGAGGGGATGAGGTGGGGTGTGACGGGTGTGGGGGATTGTTTGGGGTTAGGAAAGGGGGTAGAGGTGGGGTGGGTATGCGAGGGTGGGTTGGATGTGTTTTTTTTTTAGGGGGCGTAGGGGCAGGGGGTTGTGGGGGATTATGAAGGACAGGGGGGTAGTAAGGGGGTAGGGGTTGGAAACTCTGGGGCTCGTAAAAAGGTAGGAAAGGTGTTTGGGGAGTAAAGGGGGAGGGATAAGAACGTTCTGCGGAGGTGTGTGTGTGATGGAGGGGGAGTTAGTGGAGATCGTAGAGTGATTGGATAGCCAAGGATGTGGGTGATCATGTGTGTGAGTATCTGTGGGAATGGCTGTGTGTGTGTGTGTGTGTGTGTGTGTGTGTACGTATGCATGTACGTATACGTGTGTGTGTGTGTGTGTATGTATGTATGTATGCATGTACGTATACGTGTGTGTGTGTGTATCCATGCGCGTGTACCAGTGTGTGCCTGTTCCCCGGCGCCCACAGCCTCCGTAATACCCGTATCTCCATGACATCCGCCGCCCACTCCTCTCCCCGCCCGCCCCGCCGCCCAAGGTGACCGCTGGCTAATTGCTGATTGCCTTACTACCTTCCGCGGCGGTTAATTAACGACCGAACGAGCGAAACGAGCCCAAATCGCCGCTCGTTCCCTCGTTTTCTCCCGCGAATCGCCATCCACCGAGGTCGTTGGACGGATCTCGAATATGATACGATGTAAAACTCGAACAAAACGGTGATGAGTTTTTTAAAGAGTATGATTTTAAAACTAAATCTGGCAAGGCAAAAAAAAAAAAAAAAAAAAAAAAAAAAAAAAGGTTAAAGTATAAGCATAGATACAGAGGGAAGCAAAAATTAAGAAAAAATATATAAATGAAATTATAGTTTTTCCTCATCCAACCACTATTGCCAACGAATCTCATATAACAAAAGTTAAATATGTAATAAAAATCTATGGCGTTATGAAGCCCCCCCCGTATTAGAAATGAACGCTCACGCATCCACGCACGCACGCACGCACCCACCCATCCCACACACACGGAAAACTAGTTGATAAGAATAAAGAACTAAAAAACGACGCATAATTTAATAATAATGATGATGATGATATTAATAATAATAATAATAATGCTAGATAAACGGCGATAAAATTGTAAAGAAAATACAAAAAAAAAAAAATCGTTGCCAACCATCTTCAAGGGGTTGTAGGGTAAAGGGGAAGGGGGGGAATGCAGGGGATAGAGGAAGAGGGGAGGGGGGGGCAAACCTCCACGGGGCCCCAGGGGGAAGCGTTGAAATCTCTGAACCATTTTATCGGCGATGCAGCGATACGAGGGAGATAATTACTGGTATTTTCGTGATGTTTTTTTACTGAAGGAATTTTCGTTTAGGAAGGGGCGGGCGGGGGGGGGGAGGCACGAGACTGCTGTGTATTTTGCGTGTTTATTGTGTTTGTTGATGTTAATGGTATTATTGCTGTTATTATTATTTTTATTGTTATTGTTATTATTATTATTGTTATTATTATTATTATTATTATTATTGTTATTATTATTATCGTTATTATTTTTTCGGTCATTATCATTATTGTTATTTATTATCGTCATTATTATTGTTTTGTCATTATGATTATTGTTATTATTTATTATAGCAACTATACTATTGTTAAAGGTAGGGCATTAAATACAAAAAACAAAAAACAAAAAAACAGCGTAAATGCATCCA
>NC_091583.1:27942428-27954928 GCF_042767895.1 Penaeus vannamei | reverse complement strand
AGTGTCGTTGGGTTGGGATTGTTATATACGATGCTTGAGTGGGATTTTTTTTTTCTTTTTTTTTTTTTTTTTTCTTTGAGGGGTATTTTTTTCTTTTTCTTTCTTTTTTTCTTTGAGGGGTATTTTTTTCTTTCTTTCTTTCTTATTTTATTTGAGGGGAATTTTTTTCTTTCTTTTTTTCTTTGAGGGGTATTTTTTTCTTTTTTTTTTCTTTGAGTGGAATTTTTTTTCTTTGAGGGGTATTTTTTCTTTTTTTTCTTTAAGATCTATTTTTTTCTTTTTCTTATTTTCTTTGAGGGGTATTTTTTTCTTTTTCTTTTTTTCTTTGAGAGGTATCTTTTTTCTTTTTCTTTTTTTTTCTTTGAGGGTATTTGTTCTTGTTCTTTCTTTTTTCTTTGAGGGGTATTTTTTTCTTTTTCTTTCTTTTTTTCTTTGAGGGGTTATTTTTTCTTTCTTTCTTTCTTATTTTTCTTTGAGGGGTATTTTTTCTTTTTCTTTCTTTTTTTTTCTTTGAGGGGTATTTTTTTCTTTTTCTTTCTTTTTTCTTTGAGGGGTATTTTTTTCTTTTTCTTTCTTATTTTATTTGAGGGATATTTTTTTTTTTTTTTTAGGAGGCCAAGGGCAATACCTCGTCTTGGCTTTTGACCGCGATTTGTGCTTGGGTTTTATTAGATTTTATCTCGGGTTTCACAAGGGGCGAGTGGCGACTATTTTCGTTCGTTTGTGTACGTGTTATGCTAACACTTATAATAGTGATAATGAATATAATTTTCTTGTTTTCTTTTTCCTTCTGGTTTCCCTTTTCAGTCTTTTCGTGTACGCGGTATGCTAACTCTTGAAATAGTGATAATAAATATAATTTTCTTGTTTTCTTTTTCTTCTGGTTTCCCTTTTCTTCTCGGAATGGCCTTCGTGTTTATTACTCGGTTTAAGTTTAGGTTTAATTTTTTTTCTTTTAAGCTTCAGGTGTTATGCAGAGGCGAATGTTATACGTGATCGAGGAGGAGGAATAAAGTGTGATCATTGTATTTAGTCGGGATTCGACTTTGGAATACAGTTACGGGAGATAAAGCCTTCGAGGTCATACTGCATAATCAGATGGATGATGAGAACAATCTGTCTTTCGGAATTGTAAGGGAAGCGTAAGGAGGTCTGAGGAAAATGGATGAGAAGATTTCGGGTCATCAGGCAGTCGAAAAAAGCCCCAAATTGGGACACAAGGCGAAGGTAAACAAAGTGGGGGTGGGGTGGGGTGGGTGGGGGGGGGAAGGGTTAGTTGTCGACGTCTATTTTTGGCAAAGTGGATAAAGAAGAAGCTTTTTTGCAATTGAGATAAAGGGAAAGTTTTTTTTTTTTTTTTTTTGCTATGATGATGCAAGAAAATTTTTCCAGTATGGATAAGGAGAGTTTTTTACTTAACTGGGATACGAGTTATCATTATTATTATTATTATTGTCATTGTTATGAGGATAGATTAAAGGAGAGGTTTGGTTTAATATTTTAATTTTTAAATTACAAATTCAAAACTGATTTTGTTACTGATAGTCTTACTTTATTCTTCTGAAAAGATAACTGTAGATTTGAGTATTTGTTTTTTAAATTGTCTTTATTTCTAGTAATTGTAATGATGATTCTAAAGCCAAGTAATCCTTTCGTTTTGGTATAGGCCTATCTCAACCGCGGCTAATTTAACCCATAGAAAAAAAATCGCAAATGGAGACCTTTTGGATCTGACGTAAATACCCTGAAGGCTTTTTGTTTATAATAATGGCTATCATGTGTAATCGAAGCTATAATACGCCCATTCGCTCGCCGCCGCCCCTCCCCCCCCCCCCCCATAACACTTCCCACCCCCGCCCACCCACCCATTGTGAGTTACTGTCGTCGCGAGATTGACACTTTCGTAAATTATTTCCCGAAAAAAATTACTTCCTTAAAAGATAAGTAGATAAATGGATTTCTTTGTAATAGACATCGTGGGCGGGGCCACGGGCGGTCGTAGAGAACCCACGTGAACGAATAGGGAAAAATGATGTCGATTTTCCCCCTTTTTATAACAGGCTGCGAGTTATTTTCCCTCCGGTAAGAACGGAAGGAAACGGACGGGTGACGTCACTTCCGGTCAGTTTGAATTTAAAAGAAAACGACTGTTGGCTGATTCTGATTCGGTCTTTTGGATTTAAATTTAGATTGTTTTTCTTTTCTTTCTTTTTTGTAACGGTTGGGTGTTGACATATATGGAGACACGTTTATGAGTGGTCTTTGATATTAGGCCATAATTGTATTCTTAAACGGAGCTTAGCTTAAGACTTCCTGCCGTGTGTACGAGTGTAATTGGTGGGAACTTGCCGGGGACACAACACACACGTAGGTACTCACATGCGCACACACGCTGTCACACGCACACTCGCAGTCGCAGTCTTACTCACGTTCACGTCTTTTCAGACATAACCTTTTAATTTTTCTTTCTCTCTCAGTCGATCTCTCTCTCTCTCTCTCTCTCTCTCTCTCTCTCTCTCTCTCTCTCTCTCTCTCTCTCTCTCTCTCTCTCTCTCTCTCTCTCTCTCTCTCTCTCTCACACACACACACACACACACACACACACACACACACACACACACACCATAACCCCATCATAGTTTCCAACGACGGTTTAATCACGAGAAGACTATATTCACGTATGTTAATGTTATTCATTTCAATCTCACCATCATATCACCATTATGCTGGAGAGGTCATGTCTCTTAAGGGAACGTTAGATTGGAGTAATGGTAATATGGGAATTTTAGAACGGGAAGGGTGGGTGTATTTAGGCGGGTCGGCTGGGGGGGGGGGGGTGCTCTACGAAATATTGAGAGAGTTATATATATTATTGTGTAGTTATTGTTATCATTATTTTTACTCTATAGATAGATAAATAGATAGATAGAGTTTTTTACTATTATTTTTATTCATTACCATTTTCGTTATCACTATCATTATTATTTTCATCCTGTGTTTTTTTTCATTATTGTTATGATTATTGTTGTTTATTATTATGTTTTTTTATCATCCATGTTTGTCTTTTTGTAGTGCAGTTTTTTTAAAGTATGCTTATGTGTTTGTTCTCTGTGTTCGTGTGTATAAACATCAGTGTATATTCCTCAGTATTCGTATGTATTTCCCTCTGTATGTGTGTACATGTGTGTGCGTACGCATCCCCGTACCTACATTATGTACCAACATGTGCGTAATCCCCCATGTGCATTCGTGTAAGCTTACGCAATCCCCTCTGAGCATCTGCGCCTATTTGTGTGCGTGTAAGAACCTGTACACATGTGAGTATGCTGTGTACACATGTGAGTATGCTGTGTACACATGTGAGTATGCTGTGTACACATGTGAGTATGCTGTGTACACATGTGAGTATGCTGTGTACACATGTGAGTATGCTGCCCTCGTGTGTGCATCTGTGCGTAATCCTTTGTTCGACCTCGCCGGTGCCTTCGCGGAGAAGCCATTGTGCAATACGAGATTTCCCACAATTGTTCCTGATTACCCTGAGCTGGGTGGGAGGGGTGGGGGAGGGTAGGGGTATGGGGAGGTGGGAGAGGAGGGTGGGGTAAGGGTTACAGGTGGGGGTGGGAGGTAAGGGTTACAGGTGGGGGTGGGGGTAAGGGTTCCAGGTGGGGGTGGGGGGTAAGGATTACAGGTGGGGGAGGTAGGTGGGGTAAGGGGTATTGGTGGGGTGGGTGAGGGTTATAGGTGGGAGGGGTGGGGGTAGGGAATGGGGTAAGGGTTACAGGTGGGGGAGGAGGGTGGGGTAAGGGTTACAGGTAGGGGAGGAGGGTGGGGTAGGGGGATGGGTGGGAGGGGTGTGGTGAAGGTAAGGTAAGGGGTAAGGGTTATAGGGGGAAGGGGAGGGGTAAGGGGTGAGGGTGCTGGGGTTAGGGGAGGGGAAAGGGATGTAGTAAGGGATAAGGGTCAGGAGAGGGGTAAGGGGTAAGGGGGAAGGGGCGAGAGAGGGAGGTGTAGGGTAAAAATTAAGGGCAGTTCAAGGGGTAAGGGGTATCTCCGTGGCCTCCCCCCTTGGCCTAAGATTGAATTCCGAAGGGCGGTGATAAATATTTTTATTTTTTTATTATTTATTCATTTATTATTTTTATTTATTTATTATTATTATTATTATTATTATTAATTATTATTATTATTATTATTATTATTATTATTATTATTATTATTATTATTATTATTATTATTATTATTATTATTATTATTATTATTATTATCATTATCATTATCATTATCATCATCATTATTATTATTATTATTATTATCATTATCATTATCATTATCTTTCTTTTTTTCATTTTTTGGGGGAAGGAAATTCTGTGTATAGAGCTTTTGTTTCCTAAAATTATTTTGATTATGTCAAATTCTCCATTATATAAATCGGGTTTGTTTGTGTCTCATATTATCTGTGATAGAAATGTGATTGTGATTGTGATGCTATAATTTATGTGATACTGTATGGGTTTCAGAAACATTCCTTGTGGTAAGGGTCGTGGTAAGGTGGTGTATTATAGTGCTATGTGCGTTATATGTATGTTTAATTCGATCATCACCACTACTATGTCGTTATCATCTTCATTTTCACCATCGTCATTATCATCACCACCTCAGCCTACACCATTATTATCAAAACCGTCAACATGACTACCAACAATACCATCATCATTATCCTCACCATCACCACACCACCATCATCATCAATAACACCATCAACATCACCATTATCAACACCATCAACATGACCATCATCATTATCCTCACCATCACCACCACAACCATCGCCATCACCACCACAACCATCACCATCCTCCTCCTCACCATCACCACAGCACCATCATCATCACCATCATTACATTTTGATATCACTCCACGTGTAGAGGCAGCGCGGGGTCGACCTTGGCCCCCGGTGCTGCTGTGGGAATGCTCTCAGGCCCCGAAAAGGCGGTTCTCTCCTCGCCTCGCCTCTCCTCTCCTCTCCTCTCCTCTCCGCGACCCGGGATCTTGACTTCTCTCTCTCTCTCTCTCTCTCTCTTTGTATCTCATCTCTCTCTCTCTCTCTCTCTCTCTCTCTCTCTCTCTCTCTCTCTCTCTCTCTCTCTCTCTCTCTCTCTCTCTCTCTCTCTCTCTCTCTCTCTCTCTTTCTGCATCTCATCTCTCTTATTTATCTTTCTTTGTCTTTCTCCCTATATCTCTCTGTCTCTCTTTCTCTCTGTCGTTCATTCTCTCTCTCTCTCTCTCTCTCTCTCTCTCTCTCTCTCTCTCTCTCTCTCTCTCTCTCTCTCTCTCTCTCTCTCTCTCTCTCTCTCTCTCTCTCTCTCTCTCTCTCTCTAATATATATATATATATATATATATATATATATATATATATATATATATATATATATATATATATATATATATATATACATAGATATATTTATGTATGCATATATATTTGCTCATTCCCCTCTATTTCATTATCCTTCTCATTCCCGTCTTCCCCCACTTTTTTACGTTTCTCAGTTTCTCTCTTATATACATGATCATATATGTAAAAAAAAAGAACAAGTGGTTCATGCATACACAAAACAACACGAATAAAAAACGCACAAGTAAATGATGAAATAAGTAAACACACTTAAGACTCACTTAAAACTGGAGGAACCTCCATTGCACTTCGTCAAGGGGCGAGACGGGGTCGCTCTGCACTGCAAGTTGATATTTAGGGCGTCTTGGCGTGTCATGGCGTCTTGGCGTGTCATGGCGTCTTGGCTTCTGTGTCACCTGCGCGTTATTTAGAAAGCATTTTGGGGGCTCGTTATCTCGCCTTCAATTAGCGATGTTCCTCGTCATTGCGCGTAATCAGCGGTCGGTAAATGGGTTAATCACGTTTGTGTTAAATTGGGAGTTATGGTGGCGTATTTTTTTGCGTGTATTGCGTCATGCACGGCTGGGGAGAGAGTTATGGGTGAAGGGACCCCCCCTGTGTTGTTTTCTTACGGTTGTAAACTACGAGATTGTTGTTTATTGTGGGTTGTTGTGGTATGAAATTCCTCGTTGTTTGGGCTCCTCTATATTTTTCTTATTTTCTTTCTTCTTTCCTCGTTATCGTATTCTCTCTCTTCTATTATCTCATCTTCTCTTCTCCTTTCCTCTCCTCTCCTCTCCTCTCCTCTCCTCTCCTCTCCTCTCCTCTCCTCTCCTCTCCCTCTCCTCTCCTCCCCCCTCCCTCCCCGTCCCTCTCTCTCTCTCTCTCTCTCTCTCTCTCTCTCTCTCTCTCTCTCTCTCTCTCTCTCTCTCTCTCTCTCTCTCTCTCTCTCTCTCTCTCTCTCTCCCTCCCTCCCTCCCTCCCTCCCTCCCTCCCTCCCTCCCTCCCTCCCTCTCCCCCTCTCTCCCCGTTTTCCCCTTCCTTCCCTCCATTTCACCTCCTCTCTTCCCCTCCTCATAACCTTCCCATTCCCTCATCCCATTGCTTCTCTCCGCCACCCCTTCCACCTTTCCATCTCCATCCCCCGACCCCATTTCCTTTTCCATCTCCATCCACCTGTTCTTCCCCCACCCCCACCCCCCACCCCTTTTCCATCTCCATCCTCCTCTTCTTCCCCAACACCCTTTTCCATCTCCATCTTCCTTTTCTTCTCCTATCCTTCCCCTCCCCCCTCTTTCTTGCTTCGTCTCCCCACCCCCCACTCTCCCACATAAACAACCAACGTGTTATTAATTGCGGATAAGCTACCTGTACGTACTCCGCCTCTTCCTCTCACTGCTCACCGTCGCCCTCCTTCATAATTCATCGTCGTGGATAGCTTTTTTTTTTTCTTTTTTTTTGAAGAAAGAAAATAATCAACGAAAAGGATTGTTTATATTTCTTTTTTTTCTTTTCTTTTTTTTTGTGTATGTTTCCTTTTTTTTTCTTTTTTTCGGATGTATAGGTTTCTTTTTATTCGCTTGTATATGTTTCTTTATTTATTTTATTTTTGTGTGTTTTTTTGTTGTTGTTCTATTTTTGGGTGTATATGTTTCTTATTTATTCTTTTTTTTGGGGTGTATGTTTTTTTTTTTTTTTTCTTTCTTTCTTTCATTACGTCGAAGAGCCCTCACCGGCACGTAGCGTACCCAAAGGAGCCGTACCCAGGCATCGCGCGGACAAGTGAGCATCGGGAAGCGTGCTGGAAACTTGCGCACGTCGTCTTGTTTTGTTTTTTGTTTGATGGGGTTCTTGAGGTTTTGTTTTGAGGGTTATGGGGGGGATTATTTGAGAAATTCCTGTATAGGGTAGAGGTTTGTGGGGGTTGACTGTGTATGTTCCCCCCTCGACCCTTTTTTGGATATATTACGTTTCTCTCTTTCTTTATTTCTCTTTCTCTTTCTTTATTTCTCTCTCTCTCTCTCTCTCTCTCTCTCTCTCTCTCTCTCTCTCTCTCTCTCTCTCTCTCTCTCTCTCTCTCTCTCTCTCTCTCTCTCTCTCTCTCTTCTCTTTCTTCCTTCCCTCTCTCCCTCCCCCTCCCCCTCCCCCTCCCCCCTCCCTCCCCCTCTCTCTCTCCCTCTCTCCTCCTTTTACACAGGGTCGTATACCCCCCCTCCCCCTTTTGGTAACATATCATAAACCCTTTCTTTCTTGTTCTTTGTCATTTTTCTGCGTCTGTGAAGCCCCATTACCCATTCGTGTTAAGGTTCCACCATAGAACAGAAAGATAGTGATAAGCCAAATCCATTTTCCCATATCTCGTAACTGTATTTTTTTTTTATATGGTGATTGATGGCACGGATTTTGTCGAGTCAGAAAGGGGTGAGAAAGAAGTGGGTGGAGGAGGAGGGGGAGAAGGGAGAAGGGGAATAAAGAGAATTTCGATGAAGGAAAATGATAGATAAGATAAATATATATATCGATTTGGGTCAGGAACAGGAGTTCCAGGAGGGGGGAGGAAACAAGAAAAAAGTATGTCTTGATGAAGGGAAACAATAAAAAAGATGTATATCTCGATGAAGGAAAAGAAAGAAAAAAAGTTTATGTTCATTTGTTCTCAGGCATTTTTACATTTTACATATACGAGGGGGGGGGGGGCGGAAACAAAACAAAAAGATACACCGCAATGGAGGTAAACAATGACAAAAATGTATATCGTTCTCAGACATTTTTACGTTTTACATTTGGGGGGGGAAACTTTATCACGATGAAGGTAAATAAAGAAAAAATATATGTCTCGATAAAAAGAAACGATAGAAAAAAGTATATCTTGATTTGGGCCAGGAACAGGAGTATGTTAGTTCTCAGGCATTTTTTTACGTCCAAAAAGCTTTTCCCATGACTTTTGGGTTGGAGTAATGGGCAGTGTCATTGTCAGTAGGATAATGATAAATTGGGTTTATATTGTTAGTGACAACAGGGAATTGTATTATCATTATTATTGGTGTTTTTGTTGTTGATGTTACTAAGGATGGTAATATTAATAATGGTAAATATGATGAAAATTAATGATATTAAGAGTAGTGATAAGAATAAGAATAAATTATATCATCATTATCATGATCTTCGTTACTTTATATTTTCATCATTATTAGTACTGCTGCAGTATGATCTTAATTTGATAAGCGGATCGTCCTGGTGAAGAGTACAAAATGAGCACGTACTCTCAGAATAGAAACCCTTGCCTTTTATGGTAAGACTGCGGCCTGCCTGCCTCCTGCTCCTCCTCCAACTCTTCTTGCCCTTCCTCTTCCTTTTCCTCTTCTTCCTTCTTCTCCCTCTTCCTCTTCTTCCTCCCCCTCCTTTTCTTCTTCCTCCCCTTTTTCTTCCTCCTCCTCCTCTTCTTTCATCTCCTACCTAATCTGCCATCTCATCACCCTCTCCTCCCCTTCTTTCTTACCCTCTTCCATCTCTTTCTCCTCCTCCTCACCTTCCTTTCCATTCCCCATTTCTGCCTCTTCCTACTCCTACTCCTCCTCCTCTCCTTCACTTTTGTCCCCCATCTTTGCCTCCTCTTCCTCTTCCTCTCCTTTTCCATCCTCCACCTCTTCCTCTCCTCTCCTCCCTTTCCCCTTCTCTCCTCCCTTCCCCTCCTCCTCCCCTTCCCCTCCACGACGCTAATGAATACCTTCTTTACCTTCGTCAGGTTTTGTCTCGTCTTCGGGCCTCCGCGCACGCCCCTCCACTCACCCTCGAGCACAGGAGCCTCTGCTTCCTTCCTTCCTCGACAGAACCACAAAAATAGTTCATTCTCGTGGTCCTGTTTCATATTTAGAATTATATTAAACAAGGAGAGAGGAGAGGAGGCCAGATTGTTTAGTGTTGGTGTGGGGTGGGATGGGGGATTTTGGGTCCGTCTCGTGTGTGTGTGTGGGGGGGGGGTATGTGTGTGTGTGTGTGTGTGTGTGTGTGTGTGTGTGTGTGTGTGTGTGTGTGTGTGTGTGTGTGTGTGTGGGTGTGTGTGTGTGTGTGTGTGTGTGTGTGTTGTATTGAAGAAGGAGAATAAAATGATAATTAGGTGAGACGGAAACTAAAAAAGAGAAACGGGCATAGATATACAGACAGACAGACAAACGTAACACGAGAGAGAGAGACAGAGACAGAGAGAGAGACAGACAGACAAGCAGACAGACAAAGAGAGAGAGCGAAAGCAAAGCAAAGAGAGAAAAAGCAAGAAAGAGAGCGCAAGCAAGAAAATAGAGAGAAAAAGAAAGATAAAGATAAAGAAAGAGAGAAAAAAAAAGACCCCCCCGATATTCAATACCGATATAGCGGCGCCCCCATTTGGGTCGTCGTGTTGAAATCCATGCGGTCGTATTTACACAGCGTTTTGTGCCGATGGTGACGCCCCCCGATCGGAGTTGGAGCCCGCATGATCATTTTCGCCTTTCAAGCTTGATTTCATTTATTGGTATGAATTGATTATGGAGTCGAGTTTTGTTTTATTTAGGTATGAGGATTTTTTTTTTTTTTTTATCTTAGGTTTGTTTTATTTATGTGAAGGGAATGTTACTTTAAGCTTATTGTGTTTAGGTGTAAATAAATTATTATGTCAGCGTTCGGTTTAATTTCATTGTTTTTATTATTATTGTTGTTATTAATATTGCTATTGGTATTATTATTATCATTATCATTTTTATTGTTATTATTATTATTATCATTATTTTTGTTATTATCATTATCATTATTATTGTTATTATTATTATTATCATTATTTTTGCTATTATTATCATTATCAATAATATTAATTTTATTATATATTCTTTTTATCCAGGCTTGCACTAATTATATTCGTTATATGTTTCATTCATATTGGAACCCAATTATAGATACTTTATCGTGACTCTAATTGAGTCTGCTTCAGTGTGCACGATGTAATTATATTGCAACCGCAATATAATTATTACTTATGGGTCTAAAGAAATAATTCTCTTTGTTATATTAATTCCTCCTTTTCTTTCGTTCTTTCTTTATTCTCGTCTACCTTTTTCTTATTTTTCTTTCGATTCCTTATCTTTCTCTCGTTTTTTTTCAATTTATATTGATCTTTTTTTTTCCATTTCGTTCTTTCTTCTCTTTCAATTAATTTAATATCTTTTCTCTTATATTCAATTCCTTTTAAATTCCTCTTTCGACCTCTTTTTCTTTCCTTTCTCTCATTTTCTCTTTGACCCTCAATCATCATCCATCATCGATTCCCTCTCATGTTGCACGGGACCATTTCCGGCGAGGCATTGCAACAGGAAGCAGACGGACATTGTTGCATCACGAATTAACCTTGCAGGACCACCACGCCCCCGGGGCTGACTCTCTCGTCGCGTCCTGGGAGCGGTGCAAGGTTCTCTGTCGGTCCTGTCTGCGGAGAGGGTTTTTTTTCTGATAGTGTGGGGGTTGGGTGGGGTGGGGGGGGTGAGGATTTTTTATTTATTTATTTATTTATTTTATTTATTATTTTTTTTCTTTATTTTCTTTTTCTTTTTTGGGTGATGGTGTTCGTATTTTTCTTGTTGATACTTGTTGTGTTTTTTCCATTCTCTTGTTTTTTTTCCTATTATTATTATTATTATTATTATTATTATTATTACTATTACTATTATCATTACTCTCCTTGTTTCTCTTTTTCTTCCTATTTCTCTTTTTCTCCTCCTCTTTCCATTTCTTTTTCTTCCTCCTCTTCTACTTCTCCTCCTCCTTCTTCTTCTTCCTCCTCTGCTTCTACTTCTTCTGCTTCTTCCTCTACTTCTTCTACTTCTCCTCCTCCTTCCTCCTCCTCTACTTCTTCTACTTCTTCCTCTACTTCTTCTTCTTCTTCTTCCTCTACTTCTTCTACTTCTGCTTCTTCCTCTACTTCTGCTTTTTCCTCTACTTCTGCTTCTTCCTCTACTTCTTCTACTTCCTCTTCTACTTCTCCTTCTTCTTCTTCCTCCTCTACTTCTTCTGCTTCTTCCTCTACTTCTTCTACTTCTGCTTCTCCTCCTCCTCCTTCTTTTTCTTCTTCTGCTTCTTCCTCTACTTCTTCTGCTTCCTCCTCCTCCTCCTCCTCCTCCTCCTCTACCTCTTCTTCTTCTTCCTTCCCTTCACAGCATCGTCGGCCTGCGAGGCGAGGCAGACGGGCCGAGTGGCATCGCGGGCGGGGGATCTGGGGCGGCGCTGTGGCTTACGGATTCCAGTCTTGTTCTCTCGCTCTTCCTGCTCTTTCTTCTTCTTCCTTTCCCCCCTTTTTTTCTTATTGTCATTGCTGCTTCGTACCTTATCCCCCTTCTTCTTCTTTTTCTTCTCCCCCTTTTCTCCCTCCTCCTCCTCCTCCTTCTCCCTCTTCTCTCCCGCCCCATTTCCCCTCCTCCCTACCCCACCCCACCTCATCCCATCCTCTTCTTCCTCCCCCACCCCACCCTACTCCATCCTCCTCCACCCCCCAACTCCTCCTCCTCCACCCCCCAACTCCTCCTCCTCCTTCCCATCCTCTTCTTCCTCCACTTCCTTTCCTCCTCCTCCTCCTCCTCCTCCCTCTCCCTCCCCCTCCTCCTGCTCACCCCCCCCCCGTCCACCGTCTCGTAACCGTCGTCGCCACCCCCCCTCCTCCCCCACCCGTCCCAGCGTGGGAAGTCTTCGCCAACTACTCCCCCCACCCCCCACCACCACCCCAGCCCCCCGGTGCAGCTGCCTACCCGACCCGCCTCCTTATAAGACAAGACGAGTAGTATGAGGGCAGCCGGTCGGAGGGATTCGGGATTGGGGACTGGGGGTGGGGGGTGAGATTCGGGATTGGGGACTGGGGGGGAGGGGGTAAGATTCGGGATTCGGGACTGGGGGGTGAGATTCGGGATTCGGGACTGGGGTGGAGGGGTGAGATTCGGGATTCGGGACTGGGGGGGGATGAGATCCGGGATTCGGGACTGGGGTGGGGTGAGATTCGAGATTCGGGACTAGGGGGGGAATTTGAGATTCGGGATTCGGGGTTAGTGATCCAGTATTCGGGATTCGAGGATTCGTGGATTCGG
>NC_091583.1:27919928-27939928 GCF_042767895.1 Penaeus vannamei | reverse complement strand
CTCTCTCTCTCTCTCTCTCTCTCTCTCTCTCTCTCTCTCTCTCTCTCTCTCTCTCTCTCTCTTCCTTTCTCTGTGTTTCTCTCTTTCTCTCTCTCTTTCTCTCTCTCTTTCTCTTTCCCTTTCTCTTTCTCCCTCCTTCCCTCTCCCTCTCCCTCTCCCTCTCCCTCCCTCCTTCCTACTAGATTCACTCGCGGTAGAATATTTACGGTGTTGTAAAGAATAACTCGGGTTATAATATGCAGATAGCTAGGCGGGGGGAGGGGGGGAGGGGTTGGGAGTGGGGATAAAGAGGGGAGAGGATGGGGGGAGGGGATAGGGGTGTGATAGTCAGGCAGAGGATAAGGAGAAGAAAGAGTGAAAGTTTGAATTAAGAACGAAAAAAAATGGATTACTGTAGGATATTGTGTTAGATAGTTGGTGATAGAAGGGGGTAGGGAAGTCAGAATGAAACAGAAAGATAGGTGATAAATAAGAAATATATATGACATGTAGAACAGTAGAGAACAAAGAAGTAGTTTGAAGAGTAAGGGAAGGAAATATAAATAGTTTTTATTATTATTTTCATTTTTGTTACTTTTGATTTTTTTTTTTTTGCGGGGGGGCAAAGTGAAATAGAATAAATAAGGGAAAGAAAACAATTTGTAGAACAGACTTATACAGTTTTATAAATTCTCGAAAGAACGAGGGATAATTTTTCATTTTTTTTTTCCTCCGAGCTTCAAAAGCATAAAAGTTTTGAGGGAATGTTCTCGAGAGAGCCAAAGCAAGCTGAAGTTCGTTGTGGAAAAACCCATGTGCATGTATAAATGTTTATTAGTTCAAGAAAGTCATTTTTTGAATTATACCCGTATTATGTCACTCTCTGGCCCTGTTACTTCATGTTGTTAATTATGCGTCAGTGTTGTTGTTGGTTAACATTAGTTATTATCGGTTATCAAATATCTTTCGTATATATGAATTAAACCAATTAAAGTCAAATATATGAATGAATTAAACCAAAGTCGAAATTCTCTATGTATAAAAGGGAAAATTTCAAAATGGGTCACTCATCAACATGTTCAGATCACGTTGAGGGCGAGAACGAAAGAGGAGGAAAACAGAAGGAAAAAAACGGTTTTAATTTCACGCCCCACACGAGCGAGGAGCCATGTTGTTCCGTCGTGGAACGTAACACATCGTAACGCGAGACAAACGAGGGAGAGAGGAAGAGAGGGAGAAGGAGAGAGGGGGGGAGGGGGAGAGAGGGAGAGAGAGAGAGAGAGGGGGGGGTGAAGACAGACAGACACACACGCATACACACATACATACATAGATGGACACAGACATAGAGAGGCAGAATGAGGGGGGGGGGGGAGGCCAAGAAGTGAAAAACAAAAAGAAAAAACGGAAGACAATACACACACACACACGCACTCACACGCACACACAGGCAGGGGTCAGCGGCAGGGACGACACAACGACAGGGACTCAAGGGAAGTCGCCCTGGCAGGTGTAAGGGCAAGGGGAAAGGGGGGGGGGGGCTTAGGAGGGACGGGTGGTGGGGGGAGGGGGAGGGGGAGGTGGGGACAAGGGGTTGAAAGATATTAAGGTTTGTTAATGGGAGATTAGATGGAAATAAGGTTGGAGGCGTCGACATAAGAAAAAAAAGGGAGAGAGAGAAAAAAAAGGTGAGATTAAGAAAGAATCACGGTGGGAAAAAACGGAGAGAGAAGAATAGAAAGAGAGGAAAAAAACGCATTAGGGATTGCTAACGAGCGGGGCTAAATTAGCGCCTTTGGAGAAAAAAAAAAGATTGAAAGAGGAAAAAAAAAGATTTAAAAAAATGGAAAAAGATTTTCGAATTCGCAAAAGTCGGCCGAGTGTTTGTCTGTTCGTCGGATTTATCTTGTTATTAGCCTGTTAAAGTTGGGCGGGGGGGGGCGAAGACATTGGTAATTAGGATAAGGTAATGATGTGTTAAATTAGGCTTGATGTGGGGGGATGGGGGGGGATGGAAGGGTTGTCGGGAAGGGAGAGGAGGGGGGGATGGAAGGGTTGTAGGAAGGGAAGGGGAGGGGGATAAATAAGGAGGAGGTTGAGTGGGGTTGTGGGTAGGGGAGGGGAGAGGGAGGGGCGGGGAGGGGGAGGAATGGGAGGGGTGGGGAGGGAGGATAAGGAAGATAAGGAAGAAGGGGAGGAGGGAGAGGGAGGATAAGGATGAGGTGGAGAGGGAGAGAGGTAAGAGAGTAAAGAAGAGGCAGATGATAATGGACGGGAAGAAGAATGAGAGATATGGGAGGAAGAAATGTGAAAGAAAAGAGACAGACAGACAGACAGACAAAGATAAAAAAATAAAATATGATAAGAGATAACAAAAACAAACAAAACCAAAATCAAACGAAAAGAAAGAAACAAGGACAGACCACTCGCCCGTGAGAGACTCCTCCGCTCCTACTGTGTTCCCCCGCCGGTGTTGCAAGCCCCCCTCCCTTCCCTCCCTTCCCCCCCTTCCCTCCCTTCCCTCTCTTCCCCCCCTTCCCCCTCCCTTCCCTCCCTTCCCTTCCCTCCCTCCCTCTCCCATCCCTCTTCCCCCTCCCCCTCCCTACCCCCCATTTCTCCTCCCCCTCCCTTCCTCTCCCTTCCCTTCCCTCCCTTCCCCCGTCCCCTCCTTGCTTGCTGTTGCTCTCGCCCTCTGATTTAGCGGCATTATGCTCCTGTTCTCCTTCACTCTCTGTGGAGACGAGAGAACAAAGAAAGAACGAGGATTTTTTTTTTATACATTGCTTAGGGGGGGGGAGGCGGATCTTTATTACTAAGTGTCTTTTTATTTCATTAATTCTATTTTCGACCAGCTTTGATTTTTCATTTTATTATTTATTTATTTTATTTTTTTTAGTTTATTATTATTATTATTTTTTGTTTTTCATTTTTTTTACGTTGCGTTCAACTTCATCGTCTTGCTCGCGCTTTATATATGTCTTCCTTTATTCATTACTTTTATATCTCTTATATTCGTGATTTTATTGCCTTTATTGCCTCTTATTCATTGGGAACTTTATTGCTTTATGTATCCCCTCCTTCATTTGTAATTTTATTTTCGACCCGCCTTTATTAACAACACGTCGCGTCTCATAGTTTCGTCCATATGACTTTGCAATTAATTCTTTTTTTCTTTCTCTCTTTCTTTCTTTCTTTCTTTCTTTCTTTTCTTTTTTTCTTTTTACTGAAGCTTTGGTTTTACATTTAGCTACTCCTTGCTTTTTATTTAACTTTTACTGTAGTTTTTGCTTTATATTTAACTCCGTCTTGCTTTTTTATTTAACTTTTGCTGTAGCTTTTTTTTTTTCCAAGAAGGAGTTCGTAAAGTGACGTCGGGAAAAAAGGGGAAAAAAGGGGAAAAAAGGGAAAAAAGGGGAAAAAAAGGGAAAAAAGGGGAAAAAAAGGAAAAAAAAATGCTCCCTGGCCACGGTTGCTAATATGGCGACCCTTGTATGTATTTATGGTCCAATAACCTTTTCCAATATATTTTTTTTCTTTTTTTTCCGTTTCCTTGTTCTTCCTTTTTCTTCTTTTCGAGTAGATTTGTTTTTGTTTTTTGTTTTTCTTTTTTGTTTGCTGGTCCGTTTTTACTTATTCTAGTTCTGTCTTTTTATTTATTGTCTTATAGTTATTATTATTATTATTTGTCTTTTAATTATTTTAGCGTTTTTTAATTTTGTCTTTTGGTTATTCTTTTTTTTTTGTCTTCAAGTTATTCATCCCTTTATATTTGTCTTTTATTTATTTATTTATAGGTATTAACCTTTTTATTTTTATCTTTCTGTTATTCATCCTTTTATGTTTGTCCTTTTGTTAGTTATCCTTTTATTTTTGCCTTTAAATCATATAGCTCTTATTCTGTTTGTTATTATTATTTTTTTATTATAGGGGGAGGGCAATAGAGGGAGGAAGAAAGGAGGTGGGAGAGAGGAAGAAAGAAGGGAGGAGAAGGAAATGGGGAGAAAAGTGGAGGAATAGCGTGGGAGAAGTTGAGGGGGGAGGGAGTTAGGGGAAAGGGGGTGAGGAGGAAGGGGGAAAAGGGAGTATGAGGGAGGAGGGAATTAGGGTTGAGGGGAGTGAGGAGGGGGAGGGGGAGGGGGAGGGTTCGATTTCGGGTCCATACGCGGAAATTGCCATCGATATGGTAATCACATTATGGCGATATGGCGAACAAGTGGCCTTAAGAGTTGCCTCGAGACTTCGTGTGGTGGGGAGGGTGGGGGAGAAGGGAGAGAGAGAGAGGGGGGAGAAGGGAGAGAGAGAGGGGGGGAAGAAGGGAGAGAGAGGGGTACGGAGAGAGAGAGAGAGAGAGAGAGAGAGAGAGAGAGAGAGAGAGAGAGAGAGAGAGAGGAGAGGAGAGCAGAGAGAGAAAGACAGACATACAGCATTAGAAAGAGAGAAAGAGGGAAAACGAGAAAAATGTAAAATAAAAAGAGACAACGGGAATGCGAGAGAAAGGCAAAAAGAGAGAAAGAGAAAAAAAAGACAAAGCCAAAGCGAGAGAGAAAGAGAGAGAGAGCGCGAGAGGGGGTCGTCGTGCCGTACGACCCAGGGCACGACAGCTGCGTCGCCCATCACCCTGCCGTGGCTGCTGTACACGACCTGGCCTCTCCGGGGTCTCTTCGGGCTGGACACATAAGACACAAGACACGTGACACAATAACGATAGGAAAGATATGTATCATCTCGGGATTATACGTCTTAGTTATGTATAGTTGGGTTTGTATGAATGGAAAAGAGAAAAAAGAGAGTAAAAGAATATAAAAACACATAAGACACAAGACAAGTGATAGGAAATAATAGGAAAGATATGTATCATCTCGGGATTATACGTCTTAGTTATGTATAGTTGGGTTTATATGAAGAAAAGAGGAAAAAATGAGTAAAAGAATAAAAAACACAAGACACGTGATAGAAAATAATAGGAAAGATATGTATCATCTCAGGAATATATGTCTTAGTTATGTATAGTTGGGTTTATATGAAGAAAAAGGAGAAAAAAATAGTGAAAGAGTAAAAAAAACGAGTAAAAACTGGATAAGACACAATACACGTGACACAGTAACGATAGGAAATATACGTAACAAATCGTGAACATACGTCTTAGTTATGTATAATTGGGTTTATATGAAGAAAAAAGAGGGAAAAAAAGAGGAAAAGAGTAAGAAAAAATAAACATGAGTGGAAACTGGTTATGAAACTGATGCCATATGGTCGTAGCGAAACCAGTGCATCCTCATTGAAGCTTATTTCACGGTATAAGCACGACCGCACAAGCAAGCAAGCAAGGAAGCAAGCAAGCAAGTAGGGGCCACACATGTAGAACCAATCAACTTCCTCCCCCACCCCCTATTACTCCCCCACCCCCCCATCCGATAACAAAAGCAACCACAGGCCAGTAGGTTCCCAGGTCCAGTTAATGGTCTTTACGCATTATCCTCTTAAATGGGTAAAATGTCACGAACAGACAGGTAGACATAGACACAAGGGAGTCACAGACACAGACTCTGAGGCGTAGGAGGAGAAAGGGGAGGAGGATAGATGGGGGAGGATGAGGAGGAGATAGGGTGGGAAGGGAGGGAAAGAAAGTGGAGAGGGGAGAAAGATAGAGAAAGAAAGAAGGAGGGAAGGACAGCTGGATGAGAAGTAGAAGGAGAGAGAGAGAGAGAGAGAGAGAGAGAGAGAGAGAGAGAGAGAGAGAGAGAGAGAGAGAGAGAGAGAGAAATTAAAGAATGAAAGAAAGTGAGAAAGAAATAGATAGAGGAGGAGAGAAAGAAAGAACGAGCAAACGAGAAAAAGAAAGGAAGGAAAAGAACAGAAAAAGAATACAGAAATAGAAAATCGATAGCGGGACCCGCAGACAAGGCCCGGGACAAAGGCAAGATTGAAAAGCGGATCACAACAGCATTACCAGAGCAATGTGATAAATAACAGCATTGAGGAGATCGACAGCAGATTACGAAATAATATACCAGACCGAACCAAAAGCGGTCCGGACCAAATAAGGGAAACGGTGGGTGCAGGGAGAGAGAGAGAGAGAGAAGCTGGAGGGAGGAGGAGAGGGATAATGAGGAGGAGGAGAAAGAGTGGGAGGGGATTGAGAAGGAGAGAGGGAGAGAGAATTGGAGGAGGTGAATTAGAGAGAAAGGGGGAGAGGGAGAAGGAAGAGGAGAGAGAGTTGGAGGAGGTGAATTAGAGAGAAAGGGGGAGGAAGAAGAAGGAGCAGGAGAGTTGGAGAAGTAGAATTAGAGAGAAGGGAGAGGGAGAAGGAGGGGAGGAGAGAGAGAGAGAGAGTTGGAGAAGGTGAACTAGAGAGAAAGGAGGAGAGAGAGATGGAGAATTAAAATTTGAGAGAAAGGGGGAGAGAGGGAAAAGGTAAGGAAGGAAAAGAATTAATGGCGAAGAAAAAAATGAGAGTAGAGAGCGACAAAAGGATAAAGAGCAATATATACGGAAAGAGGGAGAAAGAGAGAGAGAGAGAGAGAGAGAGAGAGAGAGAGAGAGAGAGAGAGAGAGAGAGAGAGAGAGAAAGAGAATAACAGTGGAAAACCAGAAAAAAGAGAAAATTATGCCATATATACAACGAGAAACCACTGAGGGATTAGAAACCCCACTCAGCGCTCGAGCAAAAACGAGTTGCCTTCGTCAGAAATCTTCCCCCCTCCCTCTCCCTCCCCCTCTCCCCCTCCCTCGACGTTTTTCTCCCTCCCCCTCCCTTCTCCCTCTTCCCCTTTCTCCCTAACAATTCTCTCTTATCCTCTCCTTCGGTCCTTCCCCCCCTCCACCCTCTTTCCCTTCCCTCTCCTCTTCTCCCTCTTCTCTCCCCTTCCCTCCACCCTCTTCCCCCTCCTTCTCCCTCCACCCTCTTCCCCCTCTCATTCCCTTTCCCTTCTCCCCAGTTCTCTGTTATCCTCCTCTTCCCTCCACTCTTTCCCCTTTCCTTCCCTCCACCCGCTTCTCCCCCCTTCCCCTTCCTCTTCTCCCCCCCCACTCATTCTCTGCTATCCTCTCCTTCGGTCTTTCTCCCTCCCCCTTCCCTCTCCCCCTCCTCGACCCTCTTCTCCCCGCCCCCTCCCTCTACCCTCTTCTCCCTCTCCCCCTTCCCCCCCCAATTCTCTGCTATTCCTCTCCTTCGGTCTTTCTCCCTCCACCTCCCCCCACCCTTCCCCCTCCACTGTCTGTTATCCTTCTTTATCCTTCTTTAATCCTGTTACCGGATCCTTTTATTCCATTTTCTGCCTTGGCGGGACCTCCACGAAACGGCCATACACAAAGCTCCTCCATCTCCTGCTTATTCTCCTCTTCTTCCTCCTTCCTTTATTCCTTTTCTTTTTTTCTTTTTCTTTTTCGTTTTCTCCTTCCTCTTCGTGTTCTTTTTCTTCTACTTCGTGTTCTTTTTCTTTTTCTTCTTCTTTACTTCCGCATCGTCTTTATATCATTATTAAGGATGATTGATAATTATAATGATATTAATAGTAATGATGATAATGATAATAATGATAACAATAACAATAATGATAATAGTAATGATAATGATAATAATGATAATAAGAAATAAGGATTATGATAATGAGTTTCTTTCGTTTCTCCCCCTCCTCCTGTCTCTCCCCGTTCTTCTCCCTTCCCCTTCACCTCCATATTCTTCTCCGTCTTCCCTATCAGTTCAAGATCGAAAGAAGGGAAATGAGAACAGTTGTAACCGAATTTTGTTCTTTTTTTCCTTATCCTTTTGTGCTCTGTTATTCGATCTGTTCTGCGGTCGTTCGTGGATTGGTCGTTTGTGTCCGGTAATGGTTGTTAGAGTCCTAATCGCGTTATAAAGAGCAGTTTAGATTTTTTTAAAATCTTTATTCTCTCTTTGTGATATGTTTTCTTCTTTTTCGTTCTCCTTTCTTTCTTTCTTTCTTTCTTTCTTTCTTTCTTTCTTTCTTTCTTTCTCTCTCTCTCTCTCTCTCTCTCTCTCTCTCTCTCTCTCTCTCTCTCTCTCTCTCTCTCTCTCTCTCTCTCTCTCTCTCTCTCTCTCTCTCCCTCCTCTCCCTCTCTCTCTCTCTCTCTCTCTCTCTCTCTCTCTCTCTCTCTCCTCTCTCTCCCTCTCTCTCTATCTCCCTCTCTCTCTCTCTCCCCCTCCCCCCCCCTCTCCCTCTCCCTGTATCTCTCTCTCTCCATCACATTAGTAATGCTATCCGGTTTGTGTGTCAAGTTTATTCGTGATTTGTTCTGGTACTTTCTTATATTTGATGTGAATTAACGATATTCATGTAACTTGTCTGAAACGAATCCTATTAGGGCGTTATTTATTATTATTTTTTATATTTGAAGAAGGTACGAGATTTTACCATCATCTCTCTCTCTCTCTCGCTGTCTCTCTCTGTTTTATCTGTCTGTCTCTGTCTTTCTCTCTCTCTCTCTCTCCCTCTCTCTCTCTCTCTCTCTCTCTCTCACTATCTCTCTCTCTCTCTCTCTCTCTCTCTCTCTCTCTCTCTCTCTCTCTCTCTCTCTCTCTCTCTCTCTCTCTCTCTCCCTCTCTGCCTCCCTCTCTGCCTTCCCCTCCCCCTCCCCCCTCCTCTGTCTCTCTTTCGCTTCGTGGAAACATAACTAACGGTTTACGGCTTCTACGATTCTTCATGGTCCAAGATTACGAAAGAGGGAGAGGTAAAGGTAGGGTAGGGTAGGGTTATTGAGAGAAAGAGAAAGAGAGAGAGGTGAAGAGCGAGAGACAGAGAGAGAGAAGAAGAGAGAGAGAGAGAGAGAGAGAGAGAGAGAAGAGAGGAGGGGGATAAAGAGAGTGAGGAATAGAGAACATGAGAAATATATGTATATATATATATATATATATATATATATATATAAAGAGAGAGAGAGAGAGAGAGAGAGAGAGGAGAGAGAGAGAGAGAGAGAGAGAGAGAGGGAGAGAGATACAGTCGAAGAGGTAGAGGGAAAGTGAGAGGGATAGAGAGAGTGAGGAATAGAGAAAATGAGGAATATATATAGAGAGAGTGAGAAAGAAAGAGAGAGAGAGAGAGAGAAGGGAAAGAGGTTTCGGTAAACTGGATTCTCTTTAGCTAAGCGGTTGAGCAAGAGGATCGGGTGTCGGTTTTCTGTGACCGCGGCGGAGAATACTTTAGTTAGCCGTGCTTGCTCCCGTTTTTTTTTTTTTTTTTTCTTTCTTTCTTTCTTTCTTTCCTGTTATTTCATTCTTTTCTGGTATATTTTCTTTTTTTCTTTTTTTTCTTCCCTGTTATTTCATTCTTTTTTAGTATATTTTCTTTTTCTTCTTCCCTGTTATTTCATTCTTTTTTAGTATATTTTCTTTTTTTTCTTTTTTTTCTTCCCTGTTATTTCATTCTTTTTTAATATATTTTCTTTCTTTTTATTATTTTTTTTTAGTCTTTTTTTTCTTTTATTATTCTTTTCTGTTTTTTTTTTCTCTTTTATTATTCCTTTCTATTCCTTTTTCTTTCTTTTTTTTCTCCCTTACTTTCAGGGATGTAGGAGAGACGAGGTGTAGGCGGGGTTAAGGCGTATGGTGGGATGGGCGGGGTTGTGGGTGTGTTTGTGTTATCATTATCGTTATTATTATAATTGTTGTTATTTGTTATTATTATTGTCATTAATGTTATTATTTTAGTTATTGTTTTTGTTATTATTAGTAGTAGTATTATATCATCATCATTGTTATTATGATCATTGTTATTGTTATTATGATTATTAACTTTATCATTATTGTTTTTATTATCATCATCATTATTATTATTATTATTATCATCTTATTTTTGATTTTGCTATTGTGTTTTTGTCTGGCTGTTGGTGCGTTCGTGTGTGTTTGTATAACTATGCCTTATACATTATACATTAATTTTATCATTATTGTTTTTCTTATCATATTATTATTATTATTATGCCTGTCCTTGTGTCAAAGGGCGCTCTCAGACGTGGGATACAGACCTCCACGCCCACAGGTAACGGAATGCGCCTCCCCCCCCCCTCCCCCCTCCCCCCCTCCGCCTCCATCGCCGTCACGTCGTGTTTGCGAACTCAAATCGGAGGTAATTACGAGAGAGAAAATTCTAGCACACTTGTCCTTCCGCCCTTTCGTCACCCCCCCTCTCTCTCTCTCTCCCTCCCATTCCCTTCCCACCTTCTACTCCCTCTACCCTCTCTTCGTCAGCTGCCCCCCACCCCCATCCCCATCTTCCCCTCCCTCTCCCCTATCTACCTCCACCCTCTCTCCATCCCCTCCCTCCCCCCTCCCCATGTACCCCTCCACCCTCTCTTCCTCACCCTACCACCCCCATCCCACTCTTCCTCACACGTCCCCTCCCCCCCAATCTCCCGCCCTCCACCCTCTCCCACCTCCAAAGCACCCTTCGACACCCCTCCTCTTCTCTCCCCCCCCCCTTCTCCCTCTTTCCTCCCCGCCCCAGATTCTTACCTCGCCCTCCATTTGTCTCCCGCGATGGAGGTTCCTCAGGTGGAGGGTCTTGAGAGTGGAGGTTTACCTGTGTTTACAACTTCCATGGGGTGGGGGGGTGTGGAGGAGGGAGAGGGAGAACGATGGAGGAAGGGAAGGAGGGAGAGAAGGAAGGGTAGGAAGGAAGGAGGGTTAAAGGAGAGAAATGGAGAATGAAGGGAGGGAAGGAAGTGGGGATAAGGAGAGGAAACAAAGGAGGAAGGAAGGGAAGGAGAGAGGGAAGGGATAGGGAGGGAGGGGTAAGGAGAGCAAAGGAGATAAGGAAGGAGGAAGGGAGAGAAGTAAAGTGTGAGAAAGGGATAGGGAGAGACAGAAGTTTTGGAGCGAAGAAGGGAAAGAAGAAGGGGGATAGAGAGGAGAGACATACCAGAAGAGGAAAGAGAAAGAGGGGAGAGTGGATTGAGGAGAATATGCGACCTCTACCGTCAGCGTTTCAAAGAATGGAGGAATGTTCGGATACGGCAGTCGATGAAGAATGCGGGAGAGACAGCGAAAGACACGACAGAAAGGCGGGGAATTGAGCGTCCGATATGCTATACATTTTTTCCGCTTGATAAAAACGAGAGAATAAAATCCAAATCACTGATACACACAATCGCAAACAGAAACTTTCTCATTCTTTTTTATGCTCTGTCTCTGTCTGTCTCAGCCTCTCTATCTCTTTCTCTTTCTCTCTTTCTCTCTCTTTCTCTCTCTTTCTCTCTCTTTCTCTCTCTTTCTCTTTCTCTCTCTCTCTCTCTCTCTCTCTCTCTCTCTCTCTCTCTCTCTCTCTCTCTCTCTCTCTCTTGTTTTCTTTCTCGCTCTCTCGAACGGACGGACAAACAAACACACAAACGCAAACATACCGCCCCCCCCTCTTCCCTCTTCCCTCCTTCATGTAAAAAAAGAAAGAAAGAAAAAAAACTGAAAGCAGGTGCAAGAAGACGGTCGAAAGGTGGCCCCCGCAAGACAGATTGCTCCAAGCAAGCGCGAGCAAGCGGTGATCAAGCTGTCACGGGCGCTTGAGCGATAACAGCGCCCCTGCGATATAAGGCGCTCGGCCCGATAATCGTCTCATTGTTTATGCTGAAAGATAACGAGCCGTAGTTATAGTATATATCTTGCGGAGGGAGGGAGGGAGGGAGGGAGGGAAGAGGGAGGGAGGGAGGGAGGGAAGAGGGAGGGAGGGAGGGAGGGAAGAGGGAGGGAGGGAGGGAGGGAAGAGGGAGGGAGGGAGGGAGGGAAGAGGGAGGGAGGGAGGGAGGGAAGAGGGGGGGAGGGAGGGAGGGAGGGAAGAGGGAGGGAGGGAGGGAAGAGGGAGGGAGGAGGGAGGGAAGAGGGAGGGAGCGAAGAGGGAGGGAGCGAAGAGGGAGGGAGGGAGCGAAGAGGGAGGGAGGGAGCGAAGAGGGAGGGAGAGAGAGAGCGAGAGAGAGAGAGAGAGAGAGAGAGAGAGAGAGAGCGAGAGAGAGAAAGAGAGAGAGTGGGAGGGAGGGAGGGAAGAGGGAAGAGGGAGATATGTCTTAGTATATCGTGGGGAAAGGAGGTGGATTCGTCTTGGGGAGATACGTTGCATAGAGCAGGTGGTGATGGTGTTTTTTTTTTTTCTTTCTTTCTTTTCTTTTTCTTTTCTTGGGGAAGGGATGTGTTGCTGTGAGAATTGGGGGTCGTATGTCTTGGGTAGGAAGGTTTGCGGTCTTTGGAAAATTATTTTTTTTTTTTCTTCTTCTTCTTCTTGTTACTATTATTGATAATGTTATTATTGTTATTGTTATTATCATCATTATTATCACTATTATTATTATTATTATTATCATCATCATCATCATCATCATCATCATCATCATCATTATCACTTATTATGATTATTATTATTATTAGCATTATCACTTTTATTATTATTATTATTACTGTTCACTGCTTTCGTATTCTGTGATCACCGATGATAGCTTTCAGATATGTTTGCACTTTGTTGCATGATAATCAATGTTGACCTTTTTAAGATTGTGCTTTTTATCTTCATTGCGCAAGGTTTAATTAGCGTCTTCTCGTTATCTTCAGGAATCTTATTGTTGAAACCTTTAATTAATTGATATTTAGGTCATGGCGAGTAAAAAAATGTATATGTATTAGAGAGGTTTATCAGAAGCGAAGGAATTTGATTACGACCAAGAAATATGATTTAGAGGCCCTGGCTTGCAATTTGATGTTATTACCTTTACCGTTGTTGCAGTTATTATTAAATTATGATTATTTTTTTTTTTTTAAGCGTGTATTATTCGGCGAATCGTGGCGAGGTTAGCGTCGTCGGTTCTGTGGGATTTATAGCGGCGATATATCATCTAGCATTTATTTTTTTTGTTTCGATCAGCTGGTGTTGTTATTTTTTTCTGCGTTGGTTTGTCTCGTGTGTTTATTTTTACGACGTTTTTGTGCTGTATCTCTCTTATTTGTCTATTTTCTTTGTGTATTTGCTTCTGTTATGGTAAGCTGTGTTGTTTGTTTTGTATTTGTTGTTTAATTTTGCGTAAACACAAACATTCGCATTCACATACACATACTTAAACACATGCACATACATATGTTTATACACATATACATACTTATTACAATTGCACACACAACTGTTTTTTACACATACACAAACTAATACAAATACACATACACAGTACAATCACCATGGCCCACAATCACGCTCGGCAACTTGGCTTTGAAATTTATGGGACTAATATTTTGCGTTGCTGTTTTCGCATTTCCACCCAAAAAATATATATATTTTTTCGTTCCAAGTATTTTATTGGGAATCTTATATTATATTGTGTGCCGTTCGTGAGAATTCTTTTTTAAGGTTTATGTATTTTTTTGTGTATGTATGTATATATATATATACACATATATATACACACGTGTATATGTATATATATCTATATATGTATGTATATAAATATATGTATGTATATAAACACACACGTGTATATGAACACACACACACACATACATACACACACACACACACACACACACACACACACACACACACACACACACACACACACACACACACACACACACACACACACACACACACACACATTTATCTTTTCCGAATTTTATATGGTCAACTTGACTGACGTCTATTCTCCATAAAATACCTCCTTAGAGTAGCATAAACATTTATCCATTCATTTACTCTTTCCTTACTAAATACCTAGTCAAAAGAAATATATCTCACAACAATTTTTAAAACGACGAGGAAAAGGGGGAAAAATAGAATGGTTTTCGAGAGTATAATTTATATATATTTTTCCATCACCGGCCTCTGGAGAAGGTATCTTGGCCAAACACTTCACCACCTGTTGTCGCTCCAGTGACGTCACCACCGCGTCCGAAACCGTTCGCCTGTCGTAAATACTCGTTCGCTTCCTCGTATTTCAAGGTGATTTTTATTGGGAGGTTAAGAGAGAGAGAGGGAGAGGGAGAGGGAGGGGAATGTGGGGTGATGGAGGGAAGATGTTGAGGGGATGGAAGGGGAGTGAGGGAGGGGATGTGGGAGGGAGGCAAAAGAGCGAGGGAGGGAGAGGAGAGGGAAGGAGAGATGGAGGAGGAGTGTGAGAAAGAGAGGGAGAAGGCGAGGGAGAGAGAGAGAAGGCGAGGGAGAGAGAGAGAGAAGGCGAGGGAGAGCGAGCGAGCGAGCGAGCGAGCGAGGGAAGGGGGTAGAGGGAGAAAAGGAGAGAGAAAGAGAGACAAAAAATACCTAATTATGTCGGTTATGATAACATTATACCAGACCTTTGGAAAATTATGCTATGAATTACCATGACTTCGTGTTGGGGAGAGGGGGGAGGGGGAGGGGGGGGGCGGAGAGGGGGGAATGTCCCCCTACTCGTTTCATTTTGACGCCTTCGCCGGCCTCGTTCAATAGTCTTATAATTACGTTGGGGAGTCAAAGGTGAAGAGGAGGTTGATGTTGGGGGAGTGGGGGAGGGAGGGGTGGGGGGTGGAGTAGGGAAGGGAGGGGAGTTGGGTGGGTGGTGGAGTAGGGAAGGTGGGGGAGGGAGGGAAGGTGGGGGAGGGAGGGGTGGGTGGTGGAGTAGGGAAGGTGCGGGGAGGGAGGGGAGTTGGATGGTGGGAGTAGGGAAGGTGGGGGGAGGGTGGGGGGGACTGGGCGGTGGAGTAGGGAAGGTGGGGGAGGGAGGTGGGTGGGGAGTGGGTGGTGGAGTAGGGAAGGGAGGGGAGTTGGGTGGAGGAGTAGGGAAGGTGGGGGGAGGGGGGGGGACTGGGTGGTGGAGTAGGGAAGGTGGGGGAGGGAGGGGTGGTAGAGTAGGGAAGCTGGGGGAGGGAGGGGACTGGGTGGTGCAGTAGGGAAGGTGGGGGAGGGAGGGAGTGGGTGGTGGAGTAGGGAAGGTGGGGGAGGGAGGGGAAGAGATTTGGGTGTTGGAGTGGAAGGGAGGAGGAGGGAGGAGGGATGAGATGTGAGTTGTGAGGGAAGTGGTGTCGGGGAGGAAGGGGAGGAGTAGGTGGTGGGGGAGGGAGGATGGTGGGTGTAGAAGAGAGAAGAGAGGTTGAGGGAGGGGGTGGATGGTAGAGAGGGGATGGCGGGAGTGGAGAAGAGAGAAGATAAAAGGGGTAAGTTGGTAGAGGAAAAGATAGATGGGGGAGTGGAAGGAGGGGAGAGCGTGGGATGGGGGAGTAGGGGTAATGGAAAACTGGAGTGGGGGTTGGGAGTGGGTGGAGAGGGGGTGTAATCAGAGACGGGGAAGAGGAGGGGGGAGGGGTAATTAATGGAGGCGGTCTCTTTGCTCGAGCGATGAAGCCAGAATCCTGCACTTCTCTGCAATTATTTAAGCAACCATTGAAACCCGGATGAGAAAGAGAAGTTTCAGCTTAAGCAATGAGATCTGTTGTCCTCATTATGCACTGTGTAATTACTGAAGCCTTGATTAAAGAAAAAGAGTAAAAACGGAAAAAAAAAATTTTTAGTTACAGCTCGAATCATTTTGGCCGAGTTTTCTAATCCTCCCGTAAGTACTCTTCGTAACTTCGAGAACCAAGATTGAAAAAGGAATCTTGGTGCAGCTCAAGCGATTAGGGAACTTGGCGAGTTCTCAATAACTATTATGAAATGGTAATGGGAAAAGTGTCTTACTCACAGTCGTTCGAACGATTGGGGCGAATTCTGAAGTTCGAAGTCTTCTTGCAACGGTTGAGACGACGGCGGCGGAAAACTGTAGTTACTGCTAGAATGAATTGAGGGAGTTATGTAGTTTGCAGTAAGTATTATTAAGAAGCTAAAATGTAATTCGCTATAAGGTACCATGGAGCTAAATTGTTGTTTGCTGTAGATATGAGATGTAGTTCGCTATTAGCACTATGAAGCTAAATTGTTGTTCGTTATAGATATGAATTGTAGTTCACTCTAAGTACTATGAAGCCAAATTGCTTTCGCTATAGATAGAAGACATACTTCACTATAAGTACTGTGAAGCTAAATTGTTCGCTATAGATAGATGATGTAATTCGTTATAAGTACTATGAAGCTGAATTGTTGTTCGCTATAGATGTAAAGTGTAGTTCCCTATAAGTACTTAAAAGCTAAATCGTTATTCGCTATAAATATGAAATGTAACTTAAATATGAAATCAATTTATGGAATCCAGAAATGAAAAGAAAAACAACAATCCTAATGTAACTTGAATATGAAATCAATCCATGGAATCCAGAAATGAAAAGAAAAACAACAATCCTTCCCCTTTTCTGAAAAAAAGATGTCTCCATTGTTTTGACAAGGGTATAATCACCATCACGGGCGAATCTCTTTCTATTTGCTTGAAGTCAAGGGAGGCATTGTGTCCCGAAGCGCATGTGTGTCATTACGAGAGCCAGCACAAAGGGCGAGGGGACAGATACAGCCATTCCCTCCCGACTCGTCCACAAAGGAGGAGGAAGCCCGGACAAATGTGTATAATTACCCTGAAGATGGACCGGCGCGCTCGGCTGGAGTGTTTCCCCCGCCGTCGGAGGATGGACTTGTCACACGGTGTCAGGGGGTGGAGGGAAGAAGGGGCTTGGAGATGGGTACGGGAAGCTAATAGATGCATATATGCGCGCGCGCACACACACACACACACACACACACACACACACACACACACACACACACACACACACACACACACACACACACACACACACACCTACGTACGTTATAGACATCGTTTTACTAACATACCCTTTCCATAAAGTATATCCATGATTTACGTTCAGCGTCAAGTATAACGGGTAACAAACCAGGAAACTAGTAAAATAACAGATAAAAGATAGTAAAAAATGGCGATCTGACGATAACACAACAAACAACAAGCAAGAAGGAATGATGCTCTATCCAGGAGAGGAAATTCGGGGAGAGTTGATAAAAGGGAAAAATCACGAGAGTCGCCAAAAAGTTCGGTTCAAGCTGGCGACGAGATAAGGAGAGTCGAAACGGCGAGACGCGTTCGAACTTCACGACAAAAAGATGTATAACGTTTTTTTTAGCAGTTGTAGTCTTCGTATTGATGAATTTATTGATTTTATTTTTGATATTATTATCACCATCCATCATCATAATCATTATCATTACTACTACTACTACTACTGCAAGTATTATTATTATTATTATTATTATTATTATTATTAGTGTTATTATTATTATTATTATTGTTGTTATTATTATTATTTTTTTTTATGGGAGAAGGTAATCGAGGTCTATAATTCCACCAATTTCAAAAGCAAATAGACAGATTATGACCCTACACGTTTTTTAAAGTCTCTTGTGTGAGAAGCGGCAGTGACAAACGGCGCCTAACGGGCGAGGCCAAACCACCATTAAGATAACAATGTCATTAAAGGCGTAATTACCACTGGGGCCTCAAACACGCCACACACTCGTTCTGTCCTTAACAGCCTCATCTCGCACTCACTCGCACTCGTCTTGTTGCCAGAGCTTCGTAGATTGTTTTTTAAGGGAGTTGGTTTTAGGGTCATTTTCCTCTCTTGAAGAAAATCTTGGCGACGAATGTTGTTTTCTTTTTGGGTTTATATTTATTGGTTATTTAAGTATGTTTTTTGTATGAATTTTTTTTAGGTTTATTTTCCGGATTATATTTATTGGTTATTTAAGTTTTTTTGGGTGTGAATTTTTTTTTAGGTTTATTTCTCGGGTTATATTTATTGGTTGTTTAGTTTATTTATTTGTTTGTTTTCTCGTAAGGTATTCTTTTTTGAGGTTTATATCCCAGGGCTTCAGGTTCTTTTTCTATGGAAGAAAGTGCTTTATTTTTTATTTTTTTTATTTTTTTATTTATTTTTAGATTCCAAACCTAACAAAGTCAGTTCCTCTGATCTCGCTTCACTCTTAGCGAAGTGAGCGCTTCAAAAGACTCTCCCCGAGCATGTCCTAAGACCATTTCCTTCATTCCCACGGCAATGCGCTTACCCCTCCCCCCCTCCTTACCTCCCACCCCATCTGCCCTTCTTCCCTTTCTCTTTTTCTCTCCCCGTTTGCTTTCCCCCTTTTCCCTGTCTCTCTCTCTCTTTCTCCGTTCGCTCTCCTTCTCCACCTTCCTCCTCTTCTCCTTTACTCTCTCTTGTTCTTCTCTACCTTCCTCCTGTTCTCCCTCTATCCTTCCCTCCTATTCCCCCTCTCTTCTTCCCTCCTATTCTCCCTGACTCTTCTGTTTTCCCTCTCCCCCTTTCCTCCAGTTCTCCCTCTCTCCCTCCCTCTCCTTCACTCCCTCCGGTTGTTCCTCTCTCCCTTCCCTCCCTCCCTCTCTCTTGACTTCCTCTGTTCTCCCTGCCTCCCCCCCCCCCCTCCCTCCCCCCTCTCCGCCCTCGCCCTTCTCCAGGACTCCATTCTCCCAGCCTTCATTGCCTCTGAGGCCGTCGGTATTGCGACACTATTTATAGGCCTTCCCTCGCCGTGACATTTGCGGTTAGGCCTACTTGGCGTCGTGCGGGGAGGTCGTGATTGGGGGGCGAGACGCTTCATGCAAATTGCCCCGCTGTGCCTTGTTGCATGACGTCAGGGCGGTTTGGCTTTGGAAGTCGTGGTCTAAGATGAGAATGTGCTGATGGTGATGTGTTGTTTGTGGAGGAGGAGGTGGGAGGGAATGGGAGAATAGGAGGAGGAGGAGGAGGAGGTGGGAGGGAATGGGAGAATAAAAGGAGGAGGAGGAGGAGGAGGAGGTGGGAGGGACTAGGAGAAGAGGAGGAGGAGGAAGGGGAGGAGGTGGAGGAGGAGGAGGTGGTGGGAGGGACTAGGAGAAGGGGAGGAGGAGGAGGAGAAGGTGAGTGTTTATGAGTTGGTGTTTATGGTTTAGATTTTTGTCGAGACGGAGTTACGCGTATGAGGTTGGTTAGTGATCGCTTGACTACAACGTGTCCGGAGAAAAGCGTTGTTGTTGTTTTTCAAAAGGATTCTCTCCTACTCTCTCTCTCTCTCTCTCTCTCTCTCTCTCTCTCTCTCTCTCTCTCTCTCTCTCTCTCTCTCTCTTTCTTTTTCAGCTATTACCGCCTTGGAAAAGAATTTCATAGTGAATTATTGGCATCCCTGAAATTACATAAATTCACGAAATAGATATGATGATTTTTGTTGTATTTGCGATTTACAAGGTCCACTGTAGGCCTATTATGATTTTGTTTCAAATCTTCAAATGCAAGGACGCGCTTTACACCCAAACAACTTCTTGTGTCCTTCGGCAACAGCTTTGAACTGTGTACATTAAGTTTGCCAAGTACGGGCAAGGGAACTGTAATAATGTAATCAGGTGGAGAGGGGGCGTATGGCGTAAACACATTGGATCGTGTGCATTGCTCTTCGTAAGTACTTTACTTGCTCCTTGTGCAGTATTCCTGCTAAAAAAATATATGGGTAATGTGTTTATTGACAGCGTGCAGTAGATGGGGTCTGCGCGGGTGGGTGTTTGTGCTGAGGTGGGTGTTGTGTGTTTGTGTTTAGGTGATGGACATGGGTGGTGAGGGGGAGGTAGATAGAGATTGTGAGGTAGTAGAGAGAGAGAGAGAGAGAATGAGTGAGTGAGAGAGAGAGAGAGAGAGAGAGAGAGAGAGAGAAGAGGAAGAGGGAGGGAGAGCTAGAGAGCTCAGTTCTCCACCTCCACCTCCCCTCTACCCTTGAGTCTTGTCCTACGCTTCAAAATCTGAACAAGGAATGAAGTCACACGGGGGTTAGCACAGTGTACACCCACATCGCACTTCAGGAGGTGACATTGTAAACACAGGTCCATCAGAACGTAAAGAGGGAAGACGTGGGAGGGGGGAGCATTTTTATCTTTTAATTTTGCTCGTTCTTTCCTTCGCTATTCCTCCATCCCAGCCAGTGAGAATTTCCTCACTTACTTCTCTCGCCCCTTTCTCTCTTCCCTTCTTTCTTTCCTCTCATTTTCCTCCCTTCCTCACCTCTCCATTCTAGGTCTATTCACTTCTTCACTTGCTGTGTCTCTCCCTTCCCTCTCCTTTATCCCCCTTCCCCTTCCTCATC
>NC_091583.1:27909928-27912428 GCF_042767895.1 Penaeus vannamei | reverse complement strand
AGCCCCAGTCTCAGCCCCAACCCCTAGCCCCAGCCCCAGCCTCAGCCCCAGCCCCAGCCCCAGTCTCAGCCTCAGCCCCAGCCCCAGCCCCAGCCCCAGCCTCAGCCTCAGCCCCAGCCCCAGCCCCAGCGACTCAGCCCCAGCCCCAGCCTCAGCCCCAGCCCCAGCCTCAGCCCTCAACCCCAGCCTCAACCCCAGCCCCAGCCCCACCCCCAGCCTCCGCCTCAGCCCCAGCCTCAGCCCCAGCCCCAGCCCTCAGCCCTCAGTCCCAGCCCTCAGCCCCAGCCCCAACCTCAGCCTCAGCCTCCGCCTCCGCTCTGTCACTCGAAGCCTCCCCGTCAATGGCCCTCTCGCAGCCGGATAAGTGGGACGACGAGGGCGGTTAAAGGGCCTCTTTAAACGGGGGTTTTAACTCTATTTAGACGCGGTGAGATAATTCGGACGTCGGGGGGGGTTGTGTATTTTGTTTTTGTTTGTTTTGGTTAGTTGTCGTACGTGGGGCGGAGGGGGGTTGTTTTTATGTTTGTTTGTTTGTTGAGAGAGGGTTTGTTTATCGTTTTGTTCTTGTTTATTTGTTTTGTTTTTGTTTTTAGGTGAAGGAGGTTTATCGTATCGCTTTGCTTAATTTTTTGCTGTTGATATTGCTGTATTTTTTGTTTGGTTTTGTTTTCACGGGAAGGAGGTTGTTTATCGTATCGCTATCTTGTTTTTTTTATTTCTGTTGTTGATATTGCTCTTTTTTTTTTGCTTTTACGGGGAAGGAGTTTGTTTACCGCATCGTTTCTGCTTTTGTCGTTGTCTCTGATTTTTTTTTTTCTCTCTCTCTCTCTCTCTCAAATGGGAATTATTTCTTCGCGAATCGGCCACTGTTGTCTTTGTTTTTTTCTTCTTCTTCTTCTCGAATGGGAATTATTTCTTCGCGAATCGCCCTCCCGAGGTTCGCGGCGCCGGCGTTGATGGCGAGACACGGCGCTCGTTCCGGCGTCGTTTCGCCCGGGTGGGAACGCCGCGCCGGTGAGTCCCCCCCCCCCTCCGGTCGCCGAGGTAGGAATGTTTTTTTTTTTTTTTCTTTTTTTTTTTAGTCTTAAGCTATTGCGAAGGAAGGAGGAGGGGGGGAGGAGGAGGGAAGGGGGGGAGAGAGGGAAGGAGGGGAGGGGGGAGGAGGGGGGAGGGAGGGAGGGGAAGGAGGGGGGAGGAGGAGGAAGGAGGAGGGAGGAGGGGGAGGGAGGAGGAGGAGGAAGATGAGGGGGAGGGAAGGGGGAGAGAAGGGGGAAGGAGGAGGAGAGGGGAAGTAAGAGGAAGAGGAGGAGAAGGAGGAGGAAGGAGAAGAAGAGGGAAGAGGAGGAGAAGACGAAAAAGAAAAAGAAGAAAGAAAAAAATGATACTATCAGAGACAAAGCTGGGAGAGAGAGAGAGAGAAAAAAAAAACAGAAAGCAAAAACACAAAAGTATATTAACGGGAACCCAGACCCAGCATCAGAAAGAGCAACGTTAGAGAACTTATTGTTTCACCGCAAAGGGTTTTATGACTTCATATTTTGCATTATATCGCGGCTCGGGTGAACATATAATGCGTTTGTCTCCGCGAAGGAAATTCTTTGTGTTAATATGCGCGTGTCTCTACGGCGTGTTATATCAGCCCAAGTGTGAAGGTGGGCGAAGCGGGGGAAGGATAAGAGATTAGAAGATAAGAGTTTTTGGAAAGAGAGATTGAGATGGAGAAAGGGGGGGATGGGGAGAAGGGGTTGAAAAGAGAGTGTGAAGGTGGAGAGAGGGGGAGAATAAGATAAAGAGGAGATAGATGGAGATGGAGAAAGGGGGAGATAGAGAGAAGGGGTTAAAAATATTGTGAAGGTGTAGAGAGGGGGAGAATAAAATTAGGGTTTTGAAGAGAGAGATGGAGATGAAGAAAAGGGGGGAGATAGAGAGAAGGGGGTAAAAGGAAAATGAATATGCAGAGAGGGGAGAATAAGATAGAGAAGAGATAGATGGAGATGGAGATGGAGAAAGGGAAATGAGGTGTAATGAAAAGGAAGAAAGGAAGGGAAAGGGAGATAACAAGTAAGAAGAGAGGCATGGAGAAGGAATGAGAAATGATAGGAAGGGAGATGAGGAGAGGAAGATGATGTGAATTGATGAGAAATGAGAAAGGGCAGATCAGAAGTGAAAATATGAGAATGAGAGAAAGGGAGACACGACAAGTTGCGGAAAGGGAGATGAGGAAAAAGGAAGAGAAAGAGGGACGTGAGAAGGGAGATGAGAAGAGAAGAGAGAAAGGAGATGAGGAATCAGAGAAAGGGAGATTAGAAGTGAGAAGATGGAAGCTGAGAAGGAGAGAAAAGGAGATAATGAGGGGAAAAGGGGAGAAGAAGAGTGAAAGAGAGGAGGAGGGGTAAGAAGAAGGGAGATAAGAAATGAGAGAAAGGAAGGCATCGAGAATCAAGGGAGAAGAGGAAACACAGAAGAATGCGAAGCGGAACCGGAAGACAGATAAAGAAAG
>NC_091583.1:27902428-27904928 GCF_042767895.1 Penaeus vannamei | reverse complement strand
TTACCCCCTGACCCCCTTCCTTCCTTCTTTACCCCCTTACCACTTCCATCTTAGTACCTCCCCCTGACCCCCTTCCTCCCCCTGACCCCCTACTTCTTTACCCCCTTACCCCCTTCCTTCCCTCTTTACCCCCTCCTCCCTTCCACCCCCCCACTTCCATCTTAGTACCCCCATAAAAATCAATTGCCGTGAACAGCGCCGGCCGATCGTCATAACGTCTGATTTAAAAGAGGGGAAAAGTCCGAATCGATGGAGATGTCGCTCTCATTTCTCTCTCTCTCTCTTCTCTTCTCTTCTGTTCTGTTCTGTGTGTGTGTTTCTCTCTCTTTTCTCTTTCTGTATGTCTGTGTTTCTCTCTTTTCTCTTTCTTTATGTCTGTGTTTTTGTCTCTCTCTCCTCACTCTTCTATCTTGTCTTTCTGCATCTCTCTCTCTCTCTTTTCTCTCTCTTTCTCTCTTTTCTCTCTCTCTCTCTCTCTCTCTCTCTCTCTCTCTCTCTCTCTCTCTCTTCTCTCTCTCTCTCTCTCTCTCTCTCTCTCTCTCTCTCTCTCTCTCTCTCTCTCTCTCTCTCTCTCTCTCTCTCTCCTTCCTTCTCTCCCTCTCTCCCTTTCTTCCTCTCCCTCTCTCTCCCTCCCTCCCTCCCTCCCTCCCTCCCTCCCTCCCTCCCTCCCTTTCTTCCTCTCTCTTCCTCCTTCCCTCTCTTCCTTTTTCCCTATATGTTAAATTATTGGACTGGCTTTAAATTTTCCAATAATGTTGCATACATCTTTGCTAGATGTTGATTTAGTCTCGTTGAATTTCCTGGGATTCTGTGCACTTAGGAATTACCTTTCGCTCTCGAGAATTATTTGGTGAAGGAAACTTTTATTTTTTATTGCGGTTATTATGCGCTGTTGTTTTGTTATTGTTAATGGTGTTGCTGTTTGTGTTTTATCATTTTCTTCTTGCGGTAATTTCGTTATTGTTGTTTTATTTCTGTCGCTACTCTTATACTCCTTTTTTTCTCGTTGTCTGTCTCATCTTTTTTTCATCTTCAATTCTTCTTTTTTTTCCTCTTTCTTGCTCTTCTTCTTCTTCTTCTTCTTCTTCTTCTTCTTCTTCTCTTCCTCCTTCTCTTTCTCCTTCTTCTCCTTCTTCTTCTTCTTCTTCTTCTCCTACTTCCTCTTCTTCTTCTCCCTCTCCTTTTCCTCCTCCTCCTTCTTCTTCTCCTTCTTGTTCTTGTTCTTCTTCTTCTTCTTTTCCTCCTTCTCCTCCTTCTTCCTCCTCCTCCCCTTCCTCTTCCTTCTTCATCCCCAACCCCCTTTTCCCTTACTCTGTCGTCGCCACGGCCGCAGCCACCACAGATTTTTTTATTAGGATGAATAAAAAATCGCAATTAACATAATCACTGAGGATGTCCACTTCCCGTCACAGATTAGGTACGCAAGCAAAAACAACAACAACAGCAAGAAAGAAACGCTGCGAATGATGCCATAAAACACCGTAAAAAAGAGAGAGAGGGAAGGAGGGTGGGAAAGAGAGGAAAGGAGGGTGGGAGAGAGAAGAGGGAAGGAGGGTGGGAGAGAGAGAGGGAAGGAGGGTGGGAGAGAGAGAGGGAAGGAGGGTGGGAGAGAAAGAGGGAAGGAGGGTGGGAGAGAAAGATATATAGGGAGAGATAGGAAGTGAGACGGAGAGAAGGAGGAGTTGGAGGAGAGAGAGAGAGAGAGGGAAGGAGGGTGGAGAAAGAGAGAGAGAGAGAGAGAGAGAGAGAGAGAGAGAGAGAGAGAGAGAGAGAGAGAGAGAGAGAGAGAGAGAGAGAGAGAGAGAGAGAAATTAGAGAAAAAGAAAAAAAACAAGAAAAACAAACGACCCCTCCCCCCCAAAAAAAGATAGTAGATAAACAAATAAATAAGTAAACCTGCATACATATGAAAAAGGAAAAAAACAAGAAAGAAGATAGAAAAACAAGAAAGAAAATGGCACGTGTTTGCGCGTGTCCTCCCCGGCGCCCCAAAAGAAGAGGAGGCGGCGATGGCGGCGGCGGCGCGCGCTCGGCTTTTGTTTGTCCGTTTGAAGTCGCTGGCCAAAGGGAGAGGAAGTCGGAATGTTGCAATGGACGCCGCGCGGGGAAATGGTGGGGAGGGAGGGGAGGGAGGGGGTGATGGGGGGTGGGGGTGGGAGGGTGGGGGTGATGGGGGTAGGGGGTAGGGGTAGGGAGGGAGGGGGTGGGTGGGATGGGTAGGGAGGGAGGGAGGGAGGGAGAGAGGGAGGGGGTGATGGAGGGGTGGGGAGGGAGGGAGGGAAGGAGGGAGGGAGGGGGTGATGGGGATGATAGAGGGAGGGTGGGAGGGGGGTAGGGAGGGAGGGAGGGGGTTGGGGTGGGGAGGGATGGGGGTAGGGAGAGATGGGAGGAGGTGGGTGTTGATTTTTTGGTTTGGTTTATTTTTTCTTATTGGTCATTTTCTTCACGGTTATTATTAACATTATCGTCATCGCCATCACCACCACCACCATCATCATCA
>NC_091583.1:27884928-27899928 GCF_042767895.1 Penaeus vannamei | reverse complement strand
GTTGCCTTCGGGTCTTTTAATACCCCCCCCCCCCGGATTTCATTCCTCCGAGACTCGGAAAAGCGGAGCTCAATTTTGACCTTTTCCTCGGGTCATTTGCTCCGCCTAAAGGTCACAGGGAGTCGAGATACGCCACATAAAGGGCGGCGCGGGCGTGCGTCTCGCCCACCAAATGTTGCATGAAAGTAGGTCTCTCTCTCTCTCTCTCTCGCCTGCGATCGAGGGAGGCCACGGGCGAGAGGGCGAATCTGCGGGGAATTCCTTTGGACTCTGTCTGGGGGTCCCGGCTTGTTTTGCTTTTTTCCTTTTTGGCTCTCTTTGGGTGGCGTCTGGTTGGTTGTCCGTCTGGGGTCTGTCTTTCTGTTTCTTTGTCTTTGTATCTGTCTCTTTCCCTTTCCTTTGTCTGTGTCTGTTTGTTTGTGTTTCTCTCTGTCTGTTTCTGTTTCTCTCTGTCTCTCTCTCTCTCTCTCTATCTCTATCTCTATCTCTATCTCTATCTCTATCTCTATCTCTCTCTCTCTCTCTCTCTCTCTCTCTCTCTCTCTCCCCTCCCTCCCTCCCTCCTCCCCCTCCCTCCCCCCTCCCCTCCCCCTCTCCCTCTCTCTCTCTCTCTCTCTCCCTCCCTCCCCCTCTCCCTCTATCTCCCTCTCCCTCTCCCTCTCCCTCTCCCTCTCCCTCCCACTTTCCCCTCTTTCTCCCCCCTTTCCCTCCTCCATCCTTCCTCACTCGCACTCTCTTCCCATCTCCTCGTCTTCGATTCTCTCCCTCCCCTTTCTTCGGGGGAAAAAACCCGTGAAGGTAAATGGGAGAGAGAGGGAGAGAGAGAGAGAGAGAGAGAGAGAGAGAGAGAGAGAGAGAGAGAGAGAGAGAGAGAGAGAGAGAGAGAGAGAGAGAGAGATATTCCCACGCTTATCCTCTTCAGCACCATTGAGCCCAAGATAACAGCGCTGAGGGAACGATAAGAGCAGCACGCGGCCGTTTTATTTCCGTTTTGCCTTTGTTTGCTCGCGTGGATTCTGGGGCGGTCTGCTGCTTTTTTTTTCTCTCTCTCTTTCGTTTTCTTGGGTTTTTCTCTCTGTTTTCTTTTCTTCTTTGCTTGTCTTTTAGTATTTTTTTCTACTCTTCATTTTTTTTTTCACTTTTTTTTTATTTCGTCTCGCTTTGCTGTCCTTTCCCCTCCTCTTTCTTTTCCCTTTCTCCCACCCTCTCCCTCTCCCTCCCTCCTTTCCTCCCTCACTTTCTGTCTAACTCCAACCCTCACCCCCTACCTCCCTCTCTCCCTCCTTCCTTTCTTCTCTGTATCCTTTCACTTCTTTCTCTTCGTCCCTTTCCTTCTTTCCTCTTCTACCCTCCTTCCTTCCCTCCTTTCCTTCATCCATCTCCCTCTTTCCCTCCCTCCCTCTTCATTCCCTTCATCCATCTCCCAACCTCCTCCTTTCCCTTCATCCATCTCCCTCCGTCCCTCCCTCTTTCCTTCCCTTCATCCATCTCCCTCCCTCCCTCCCTTCCTCCTTCCTTCCCTCCATCCATCTCCCACCCTCCCTCTTTCCCTCCTTCCTTCCCTTCATCCATCTCCCTCCCTCCCTTCCCTCCATCCATCTCCCTCCCTCCCTCGCATTCAGACGCCAATAAGATCAACCCGGAGACAACCAAGATAGCACAGACTTGTCAAAAAAAAAAAAAAAAAAAAAAATACTCATAATTCACCTTCACGAAACGCATCCGATTCGCTGCACGAGTCGCGATAAACGTAAGTTATGGACGCGTTCTGGTTTTCGCGAGCGTCGGCGGTCCGTACCGTATTCTTCGGTATGGGGCGGGGCGGTATAACGAAGCGGTGGTCGGAGGCGTAAGTTTTCGGGGTTTGTTGGGATTCAAGAGGAAATATGTTTGTTTTTGTTTGTTTGTTGTTTGTTTGTTTGTGGGTTTATTTCGGTGTTTGTTTATTCTTTTGTGTTTGTTTGTTTGTTTTTGGTATATGTGTTGGATTCAAGAGGAAATGTGTATTTTTTTATTGTTTGTGGATTTATTTCTTGGTTTGGTTGTTATTGCGTTTTTGTTTGTTTGTTTGTTTTTGGTATGTGTGTTGGACTCGAGAGGAAATATTTTGTTTGTTTTTTTGTATTATTCCTTTGTGTTTTGTTTGTTTGTTTTTGGTATGTATGTTGGATTCGAGGGGGAATATATATATATTTTTTGTTTATGGATTGTTTTTGTTTTATAACTTCGTATTTGTTTGTTTGATTTCTTTTGTGAGGTTATTTTTGTGGATTTCTTCTTGGTTTGTTTATTCTCACGTGCTTGTTTGTTTGTTTGTTTGTTTTTGGTATAAATGTTGGATTCAAGGGGGAAATATTTTTTTGTTTTATTTTGAAATAATTTTTGTTTTTTATCTTCGTATTTGTTTGTTTATTTTATTTTTATTTTTTATTTTTTGTAGTTGAGGTTATTGTCGACTGTTGAAAAGAGATAGTGGAATAGGAAGATAAAAATGGAAATGTAGAAGGCGATAAAGATGAGGGAAAGGCGAGTAGGAGATACCGAAATACGATTGATAAAAAAGGATAGAAAGGGGAAAGGAGAAAGCGAAGTACAATAGATAAAACAGGGGAAAGGAGAAGGCGAAGAAGAAACTTTATAAGCCCAAGTTCTTGACTTAGAGAATGGGAGACGAAGTAAACAATCAAGAAATGAAGAAGAGGACAAAAGGAGAAAGAAAGAGCGAAGACAGGAAAGAAAAAAAACGGAAAAAATACTGGTAAAGGTAAAGAAGAAATTAAGAAAAGGAGAAATAAGAAGACGAACGTAAATAGAGGAAGAGTGTAAATGGGAAGAACATAAGAAGAATAAAGGAGAAAGAGAAGAGAAGACGAAGGGAAAATTGCAAGGCCTAAGGCAAATATAAAGACGGAGAAGCAGACAAGGAAAAGACGAGAATAAGTAAAGGAAAATAGAAGACGAATAAAGTAAATAGAGAAATGGAGCGCAGAAGACGAATAAAGGAAGAAGGGAAAAGGAGAACAAGAGATGACGAATAAAGGAAGAAGAGAAAACGAGAGACCCCAAAAAGAAAGAAAAAGAAAAATGACAAGGCGAAGGAGGTCGAGGCGCGAAGGGCGGGCGTGACGTCACTATCAGGGCCTCTCCGCTCCAGTAGTTCCGCCGCTCGTTCGTTTTCCTACCTCCTCCGTCACCGTCTTTTATTCTCTCTCTCTTTTTTTTTAATTCTTCTTTATTTTCCGAAGACTTCGTTATCCCGCGACGTTGGGACGAGCGTCGAATCAGCGGGTTTAATGCGTATTAACTCGCGGGGGGATTTATGGCAATTGGGGGGGTGGGGGGTGAGGGGGGGGAGGGACTGTCCGCGCGGGGTTTTTGTTTTGACGTCGTTCGGGCGCGGGGCGTTGGCTTCGGCTTGGGCTTGATGCGTGATGGATGTTTGGAGGGGGTGGGTGGGGTGGGGGTGGGGTGGGGGTGGGGGGGGTTAGAGAGGTGGTTTATCTTTTTGTTTGTTTGTTTTCTTGGGTTTTGTTTATTTTCTGATTTGTTTATTATTTAGTGTCATTATTATCATCGATAGTATTACTGTTGTTATTACTATTGTTACTACTATTACTAATTATTATCATTATTATTATTATGTTTATTATTATTATGTTTATTGTTGTTATGATTATTACTATTATTACTATTATTATTGTTGTTGTTGTTGTTGTTGTTGCTATTCTTACTGTTATTATTATTATCATTATTATTATTGCTATTGTTATTATTGTTATTTGCATGTTATGAGTTTTTTATCGTATTTCAATCCTGTTTGTTATTTTTTAAAATTCTTATCTTGTATGGATTTATTTTTGTTGTCTAGTCTTTGAATACGATGTTTTAAGTGTTTATCAACTGTATATTTATTTCTGTAAGGTAAATCACTTACGTTTGGACTACACTCCCTTTCCTCCCTCCCTTTTTGCCTTTCCCTCCCTCCCTCCTTTTCCTCCTCCTTCCTTCCTCTTCCTTTCCCTTTCTCTTCCATTTCTTTCTACTTCTCCCTCCCTCCTCTACCCTTTCCCCCCCTTCCCTCCCTCCCTCCTTTCCTTCCTTCCTTTTCCTCCTCTTCCTTTCTCTTTCTCTTCCATTCCCTCCCTCCCTCCCTTTTCCTCCCTTCCTTTCTCTTTCCCTTCCACTCCCTTCTACTTCCCTTCTCTTCTCCTCCCCTCCCCCCCTCCCCTCCCCTCCCCGCCCTCACCCCCTTCTCCGCGACACATTCACTTCTCTCTTTGAATTAATTAAGTCTTAAACGAAGAGGAAACGAAAACCTTCTTTTCTCTCTCTCCCTCTCTTTGTCGTCCTCTTTTTTTTTCTCTTTTTTTTAGTTTTCGTAAGTCTCCCCTCCTTCGTTCGTTCGGCTCTTGGCTCACTCTCTGGCCAGTAATACCTTTCATTATGATGATTGGTCGGGATTTCTCTCCCCCCGTTCTTTGGCTCCCCCCCCCTCTTTCCCCTTCGTCCCATCAACCCCCCATGCCCCCCCCCCATGGCCTCCGGTCCCTCGTCTTATTTCCCCTCATCTCTCTGGTCCTCCCTTTTCTTTCTTATTTCGTCCCCCGCTTTCCTTCTTTTTCTTCTTCTTCGTTTTCTTTTTCTTTTACTTCTCCTCACCTTATCTTCCTCCTCCTTCTCCTCTACCTCCTCCTCTTCCTTCACCTCCTCCTCCTCTCTTCCTCCCCTCTCCCCTCCCTCATTCCCTCCCCCTCCTCCTCTTCCTCCGCTCCCCTTCATTCCCCTCCCCGCCCCCTCCCCCTCCCTTCTCATTCCATCCCTCGCCCCCCTTCTTCTCTCTCTCTCCCCCCCTACCTCCCCCTCCCCCTCGCACCTAATGCCCGTTTTCTATTAGACGGGTCGTTGAGATTGCCGACTTGGCCATTACGGGGACGTGAGCAGGCGCGCTGATTGGCTCTCGATTGGCCCATTAACTCGGCACCAGTTTCGCCGTCTTTGAGGAGGGGGAGGGTGGGAGGGAGGGAGGGTGGGGGTGAGGGTGGGAGGGAGGGTGAGGGTGGTGGGAAGAGGGTGAAGTGGGTGGGAAGGAGGGTGGGGGAGAGGGAGGAGGGAGGAGGGAGGAGGGTGGGGGTGGGAAAGGAGGGTGAGGTGGTGGAAGGTGGGAGGGAGGGTGGGGGAGGGAGAGGGAGAGAGGGTGGGGGTGGGTGGGAGGGGTGGAAGGTAGAGGAGGGTGATGGAGGAGGGAGGGAGGGAGAGGGTGGAAGGGGAGGGAGGGAGAGGGAGAAGGAGAGAGGGTGGAAGGGGAGGGAGGGAGAGGGAGAAGGAGAGAGGGTGGAGGAGGGAGGGAGGGTGGGGGAAGGCAGGGTATGTGGTGAGAGAGCGTTTGTTCATATATGATTTTTATTTATTTTTCTTTTTATTTGATTGTTTATTTTATTATATGCACTGTGCTATTACAGAGAATAGGCTAGTGTGATGCGCGAAATTCCACAGCAGTATTAGTTACCATCATTGACTTCAAAGATAAAACTTTCCTTTACTTAATGCAGCAAAGTTCCGCAGTTTACAAGATGTCGTCAGCCCCCTCCCCCCCCCTTCCCTAGAAAAAAAAAATCGCAGTGTGTGAATTATTGAAAACGCAGCAAATTAATCCCAATCTACCCATTTACTAAATATGGTTTATTTCTTTAATATTATAACCCGTTTTGATGACATGCAAAAAAAATGCATATAAGTATATCAACGTTTGCAAATTCAACATAAATTTCACATAAACCCTTCCACCTATTTCCTAAATATGGTTTGTTTATTGAATACCATAACCCTTTTTTTTGTAAAAAATAAATGTATACCAACGTTTACAAGTTCAACAGATTAATTTTCATATTAACCCTTCCATCCATTTCCTAAATATAATTTGTTCCTTGAATCTCATAACACATTTTAATTTCTTACAAATAAATAGATAAATAAATAGATAAATAAATGAATTAAAAAATAAATAAATGTATACCAACGTTCATATCAACCCAATTTAATTTCTTATAAAAAAAAAAATGCATACCAACGTCTACAAGTTCATCAGATAACTTTCGTACCAAAATTACCTTTTTTTTTTTTCTTTTTTTTTGAGTCCGACCTTGATTGAGACGCCGAAGAAAGGCTACAAATCGAATCCCTGTTCAAGAAAGCCTTTGTTCAGAGGGAGAGAAACGACCCTAATGTATGGCAGGAACATTAATATCCTTTTTACGTGTTACTCTTTGACTTTGAGTTACTTGCTCTATCTGGCATTGATTTGGGGAGGCAGGACGGGCTGTTCGCACGAAGTTAGGATTAGGGTAGATGGATGGGTGGGGGTGGTGTGCTCTGGTGATGGTGTGTGGGGGTGTGTGGGAGGGGGGGTTGTGTGTGTGTGTGGGGGGGGTTTGTGTGTGTAGGGGGGGGTGTTTGTGTGTGGGGTGTGTGTGTGTGGGGGGGGGGTTGTGTGTGTGGGGGGGGATTTGTGTGTGTGTGTGTGTGTGTGTGGTCTGTGTGTTTGCGATTGTGTTTGTTTGTGTGTGTGATTGTCTGTGGTGTCTGCGTGTGTGTGTGAAATGTAACTGCTCATATTTAAACCTTTTTGGGAAACCATTCGTTCTGTATTTTTTCCGGTCATTTGGCTCAGAGACCAAAGTCCTCGTAAGTACCGCGATTATTTTGCTGAAATCACACACGAAAAAAAATAAAGACACGCACTATATCACCTTAAGATGGAGACAGCGTGTAAGAGTCCAGCTATTTTACCTCCCAAGTCTTCTACAACCTCTTGTATCACGTCCCAAAATAGCCAAACAGCAAACAGCTAGTTGAGAATTAACTGCCTCATCCTTGCGTCGTGCCCCCACCCCCCACCCCCTCACCCCACCACCCCACCCCCCAGCCGCTGGGACAGACCACCTTCTCCCTCTCTCACTGATGCCATTGCTGACCCATATACGTTGCTGTAAATAACCAATAATTGTCCCTGCAATGGGGTGCGTTAAAGCTGAAAGTCGCTTGCCGCTGCGTGATTTTCGGCTCCAGCGGCGATGCTCTTATCCGCTGATGTGTGAGTGCTGTAATTCGTGTGTGGAAGGAGGCGGTGCTGGTGAATTGCCGTCGTGTTTGTATGTATATATAGATTATGTATATAGATATATATAGCTAGATGAATAGAGGGAGCTAGGGAGGGAGGGAAGGAAGGGAGGGAGGGAGGGAGGGAGGAAGGAGAGAGGGAGAAAGAGAGGAAGGAGAGAGGGAGAAAGAGAGGAAGGAGAGAGGGAGAAAGAGAGGAAGGAGAGAGGGAGAAAGAGAGGAAGGAGAGAGGGAGAAAGAGAGGAAGGAGAGAGGGAGAAAGAGAGGAAGGAGAGAGGGAGAAAGAGAGGAAGGAGAGGAGAGAAGAGGAAGAAGAGAGGAAGAAGAGAGGAAGGAGACAGGAGGAAGAGAGGAAGGAGAGAGGAAGAAGAGAGGAAGAAAAGAGGGAGAAAGAGAGGAAGGAGAGAGGGAGAAAGAGAGGAAGGAGAGAGGGAGAAAGAGAGGAAGGAGAGAGAGGAGAAAGAAAGGAAGGAGAGAGGAAGAAAGAAAGGAAGGAGAGAGGAAGAAAGAAAGGAAGGAGAGAGGGAGAAAGAAAGGAAGGAGAGAGAAAGAAAGGAAGGAGAGAGGGAGAAAGAGAGGAAGGAGAGGGAGAAAGAGAGGAAGGAGAGAGGGAGAAAGAAAGGAAGGAGAGGGAGAAAGAAAGGAAGGAGAGAGGGAGAAAGAAAGGAAGGAGAGGGAGAAAGAAAGGAAGGAGAGAGGGAGAAAGAAAGGAAGGAGAGGGAGAAAGAAAGGAAGGAGAGGGAGAAAGAAAGGAAGGAGAGGGAAAAAGAAAGGAAGGAGAGAGAGAGAGAGAGAGAGAGAGAGAGAGAGAGAGAGAGAGAGAGAGAGAGAGAGAGAGAGAGAGAGAGAGGGAGAGGGAGAGAGAGAGAGAGATAATATGGGTGGATGGTTATATGGAATGAGATAATGCGTGTGTGTGTTTATGTTTATGTGTGTGTTTTTTGCGTGTGTTTTAGGAATGTTTCTGTTTTTGCGAGATAAAAAAAAAAAATGCACATACACACTCTCAAGAAGTAAGGCTGTTTGGTTATTTCCACACATACATACAATATACACATACACGTCTATTTATATACCAACATGCACGCACACATACAATTAACACAGTATCAACCCCATGAGGTCCATTCAGTGACAAATCCAGCGTCGGCCACAGGGAGCCCAAGCCGGCGAGCCCCTTGCACTGGAAATCAAAAGCCGATTCAGGAGGCAATTTAAGAAGGTCCAGGAGCCCATATGTTTTCAATGAGCAGAGCATTGGAAGGGTTCTCCAGACGGCGGCACAAGGAGGGAGAGAGGAGAAGAGGGGGAGGGAAGGAGAGAGGGATGGATGGAAAGAATAGGGAGGGGATGAGGGGAGATAGGGGAGAGGAGGGAAAAGAATAGAAGGAAGGAGGGAGGGGAATGGATAGAAATAATAGAGAGGGGATGAGGGGAGAGGGAAAAGAATAGAGGGAAGGAGAGAGGAATGGATAGAAAGAGTAGAGGGGGAATGAGGGGATAGGGGAGAGGAGGGAAAATAAAAGAGGGACGAGGGATGGTTAGAAGGAAAAGGGTTAAAGGAGGGAGGAAGGAGAGAGGGGAAAAAGGAAACAGGCTAAAGAGAAAGAAAGGAGAAAGAATACGGAAGGAGGAGGACAATGAGAGAGAAAAAGAAGGGATAAACGAGACAGACGAAAAAAGGGGGAAGATGAATAAGAGGGAAGAAGACAAGGGGATAGCGAAGGAGGGAAATAAGCAGCGAGAGGGCGTGGAGTGTCGAGGGGAAAGAGGAATTTGTGGAGATATTTCGCTCTTTTTAAACGTGTTCGTATGATGGTAATCGTAGTTCGGGTCGGGGTGGGATGACACCTCTGAGGCGAGGGAAGAGAGGGAGGAGGAGGAGGAGAAATGAAGGGAGATGAGGATGATGAAGATAGAGGTGGAGGAAGGAGAAGTAGAAGAACGGTAAGGAGGAGGCGTAGGAAGGGGAAGGGGGTAAGGAGGAGGAAGAAGAGGAGGAGGAGGGGGAAAAGAAAAAGAAGGAGGAGGAGGAAGAGAAATGAAGGCAGATGAGGATGATGAAGAAAGAGGTGGAGATTACAGTGGAGGAAGGAGAAGTAGAAGAACGGTAAGGAGGAAGAGGAGGAGGAATAAGAGAAGAAAGAGGAGGAGGAGAAGAAGAAGCAGCAGAAGCAGAAGAAGAAGAAGAAGAAGAAGAAGAAGAAGAAGAAGAAGAAGAAGAAGAAGGGGAAGGAGAAGGGGAAGGAGAAGGAAAAGAGGAAGGAGGAGGAGAAGAAGGAAGGGGAAGGGAAGGGGGTTAAGGAGAAGGAAAAGAGGAAGGAGGAGGAGAAGAAGGAAGGGGAAGGAAAGGGGGACAAGGAGATGGGAAGGGGGACAAAGAAAAGAAGGAGAAGGAGAAGAGGAAGAAGGAAGAGAAGGAGTAGGGGGGGAGGGGGTTATAGCAGCAGAGGCGACTTCCCGAGCGGGCGCCCCCTCGTTGCCTCATAGACGGCCCTCCACGAAATATATTAAGGCCATTACAGAAATGGCCAGGATGTTGACTCAATTCGGAAGGAGGCGTCGCCGGGCCAAGGGCGCCGCTGATTGAAGCGAGGAGGGCGCGCGCTTCTCGTCCCACGGTTGAGGATCCTTCGGCGATATCCTTTTTCGTTTTTTTTGTTTTTGTTTTGTTTTGTTTATTTATTATTATTACTGGTATTGTTATTATTATTATCATCATTATTATCGTTATTATTATTATCATTATTTTTTTTTATTATTATCATCATTATCATTATTATTGTTATTACCATCATCATCATTATTATTTTTTTTTTATCATCATTTTTGCTCAGTTCTACAGGTCCTTCGAATCTTATTTATTTCATCACAGGGAAATAATCCGTCACCGATTCATGAAGCAGAAGGGAGGGAGAAAGGAAGAAGAGAGGGAGGGGAATTCTCCTAGGGGAGGGGGGGCAAGGAAGTAAGGAAGAAAGGAAAGAAAGAAAGGAAGGAAGGGAGGTAGGAAGGAAGAAAGAAAGAAAGAAAGGAAGGAAGGAAAGTATCCCAAAGAGGAGGACATTTGCAAGTCCCCGCCCGGAGGAGGAGGAGGAATGGCAAGGCTTCGAGGAGGAAGGAAGGAAGGAAAAAAGAAAGAAAGGAAGAAAGGAAGAAAGAAAGAAAGGAAGGAAGAAAAACATCCCAAGGAGGCGGACATTTGCAAGTCCCCGCCCGGAGGAGGAGGAAGAAAGAAAGAAAGGAAGGAAGGAAAGTATCCCAAAGAGGAGGACATTTGCAAGTCCCCGCCCGGAGGAGGAGGAAGGAAGGATTTGGCGGGAGGAGGACGCGAAAGGAGCGGGGCTGTTGCAAGCGTAAGCCCTCGGAAGATTCCTTGCTGCGACGGAGAAAATTGTGTTGCGAAGCCCTTAAGATGCTGGAGTCTGGACGCGCAAGGAATGGCGGAAGACGGCGGGTTAGTGGTGGATGTTGTGTGTGTGTGTGTGTGTGTGTGTTTGTAGGTTTGTGTGTGTGTGTTTGTAGGTGTGTGTGTGAGTGTGTGTGTGTGTGTGGGGGGGGGGGGTGTCGTGTGTGCGTGTGTGTGTTGTGTGTGCGTGTGTGTGTCGTGCGTGTGGGTGTGTGTCGTGCGGGTGTGTGTGTGTGTGTGTGTGTGGGTGTGTGTGTGTGTGTGTGTGGGTGTGTGTGTGTGTGTGTGTGTGTGGGTGTGGGTGTGAGTGTGTGTGTGGGTGCGCGGGTGCGTGTGGGTGTGTGTGTGTGTGTGTGTGTGAGAAGGATGGAATAATGCACTACCACACTGATATAATGAATAAATAACCTCCATTTTATTTCGGATTTGATCTGCTCTATCAGTATCTACCGAGTGCCCACGAGGAGTGTGTGTATAGATAGATAGATATAGATGTAGATATATGGGAAATGTAATTAGATTGATAGATAGTAAGAATATAATGGCTAATAAAAGCTTGTAAGCAGCATATCGCTATCTATAAACCATAAATGACGTAGGAGCCGAGTGCCATGGGATCAGAAGCGAAAGAGACCCAGTAGATCCCGTCACGCCAGAGCAGGCACGTGATGTACGGCGCGAGGTCACTCAGGCATAATGTAGTGCGCTCCTTGTACGGCCACGGTGTACAGATGCCACGGTGTACAGATGCCACGGTGTACAGATGCCACGGTGTTCAGATGCCACGGTGTTCAGATGCCACGGTGTATAGATGCCACGGTGTACAGATGCCACGGTGTACAGATGCCACGGTGTACAGATGCCACGGATTTACAGATGCCACGGTGTTCAGATGCCACGGTGTACAGATGCCACGGTGTGCAGATGCCACGGTGTGCAGATGCCACGGTGTACAGATGCCACGGTGTACAGATGCCACGGTGTATAGATGCCACGGTGTACAGATGCCACGGTGTACAGATGCCACGGTGTACAGATGCCACGGTGTACAGATGCCACGGTGTTCAGATGCCAAGGTGTACAGATGCCACGGTGTACAGATGCCACGGTGTATAGATGCCACGGTGTACAGATGCCACGGTGTACAGATGCCACGGTGTACAGATGCCACGGTGTACAGATGCCACGGTGTGCAGATGCCACGGTGTACAGATGCCACGGTGTTCAGATGCCACGGTGTACAGATGCCACGGTGTACAGATGCCACGGTGTTCAGATGCCACGGTGTTCAGATGCCGCGGTGTACAGATGCCACGGATTTACAGATGCCACGGTGTACAGATGTCACGGTGTTCAGATGCCACGGTGTGCAGATGCCACGGTGTGCAGATGCCACGGTGTACAGATGCCACGGTGTGCAGATGCCACGGTGTGCAGATGCCACGGTGTGCAGATGCCACGGTGTACAGATGCCACGGTGTTCAGATGCCACGGTGTACAGATGCCACGGTGTACAGATGCCACGGTGTTCAGATGCCACGGTGTTCAGATGCCGCGGTGTACAGATGCCACGGATTTACAGATGCCACGGTGTACGGATGCCACGGTGTACAGATGCCACGGTGTACAGATGCCACGGTGTACAGATGCCACGGTGTTCAGATGCCAAGGTGTACAGATGCCACGGTGTATAGATGCCACGGTGTACAGATGCCACGGTGTACAGATGCCAAGGTGTACAGATGCCACGGTGTGCAGATGCCAAGGTGTACAGATGCCACGGTGTACAGATGCCACGGTGTTCAGATGCCACGGTGTTCAGATGCCACGGTGTACAGATGCCAAGGTGTACAGATGCCAAGGTGTACAGATGCCACGGTGTACAGATGCCACGGTGTTCAGATGCCACGGTGTATGATGCCACGGTGTACAGATGCCACGGTGTGCAGATACCACGGTGTACAGATGCCACGGTGTTCAGATGCCACGCTGTACAGATGCCACGGTGTTCAGATGCCACGGTGTACAGATGCCACGGTGTTCAGATGCCGCGGTGTACAGATGCCACGGTGTTCAGATGCCAAGGTGTACAGATGCCACGGTGTACAGATGCCACGGTGTATAGATGCCACGGTGTACAGATGCCACGGTGTACAGATGCCAAGGTGTACAGATGCCACGGTGTGCAGATGCCACAGTGTGCAGATGCCACGGTGTACAGATGCCACGGTGTACAGATGCCACGGTGTATAGATGCCACGGTGTACAGATGCCACGGTGTACAGATGCCACGGTGTACAGATGCCACGGTGTACAGATGCCACGGTGTTCAGATGCCAAGGTGTACAGATGCCACGGTGTACAGATGCCACGGTGTATAGATGCCACGGTGTACAGATGCCACGGTGTACAGATGCCAAGGTGTACAGATGCCACGGTGTGCAGATGCCAAGGTGTACAGATGCCACGGTGTACAGATGCCACGGTGTTCAGATGCCACGGTGTTCAGATGCCACGGTGTACAGATGCCAAGGTGTACAGATGCCAAGGTGTACAGATGCCACGGTGTACAGATGCCACGGTGTTCAGATGCCACGGTGTATGATGCCACGGTGTACAGATGCCAAGGTGTATAGATGCCACGGTGTGCAGATGCCAAGGTGTTCAGATGCCACGGTGTACAGATGCCACGGTGTTCAGATGCCACGGTGTATGATGCCACGGTGTACAGATGCCACGGTGTATAGATGCCACGGTGTACAGATGCCACGGTGTACAGATGCCACGGTGTTCAGATGCCACGGTGTACAGATGCCACGGTGTGCAGATACCACGGTGTACAGATGCCACGGTGTTCAGATGCCACGCTGTACAGATGCCACGGTGTTCAGATGCCACGGTGTACAGATGCCACGGTGTTCAGATGCCGCGGTGTACAGATGCCACGGTGTTCAGATGCCAAGGTGTACAGATGCCACGGTGTACAGATGCCACGGTGTTCAGATGCCAAGGTGTACAGATGCCACGGTGTTCAGATGCCAAGGTGTACAGATGCCACGGTGTTCAGATGCCAAGGTGTACAGATGCCACGGTGTACAGATGCCGCGGTGTACAGATGCCACGGTGTACAGATGCCACGGATTTACAGATGCCACGGTGTACAGATGCCACGGTGTACAGATGCCACGGTGTTCAGATGCCAAGGTGTACAGATGCCACGGTGTACAGATGCCACGGATTTACAGATGCCACGGTGTACAGATGCCACGGTGTACAGATGCCACGGATTTACAGATGCCACGGTGTACAGATGCCGCGGTGTACAGATGCCACGGTGTACAGATGCCACGGATTTACAGATGCCACGGTGTACAGATGCCACGGTGTACAGATGCCACGGTGTACAGATGCCACGGTGTACAGATGCCACGGTGTACAGATGCCACGGTGTACAGATGCCACGGTGTACAGATGCCACGGTGTGCAGATGCCACGGTGTACAGATGCCACGGTGTTCAGATGCCGCGGTGTACAGATGCCACGGTGTTCAGATGCCACGGTGTATAGATGCCACGGTGTTCAGATGCCACGGTGTACAGATGCCACGGTGTTCAGATGCCGCGGTGTACAGATGCCACGGTGTTCAGATGCCACGGTGTACAGATGCCACGGTGTACAGATGCCACGGTGTACAGATGCCAAGGTGTACAGATGCCACGGTGTACAGATGCCACGGTGTACAGATGCCACGGATTTACAGATGCCACGGTGTACAGATGCCGCGGTGTACAGATGCCACGGTGTACAGATGCCACGGATTTACAGATGCCACGGTGTACAGATGCCACGGTGTACAGATGCCACGGTGTTCAGATGCCACGGTGTACAGATGCCACGGTGTTCAGATGCCACGGTGTGCAGATGCCACGGTGTACAGATGCCACGGTGTACAGATGCCACGGTGTACAGATGCCACGGTGTACAGATGCCACGGTGTACAGATGCCACGGATTTACAGATGCCACGGTGTACAGATGCCGCGGTGTACAGATGCCACGGTGTACAGATGCCACGGATTTACAGATGCCACGGTGTACAGATGCCACGGTGTACAGATGCCACGGTGTTCAGATGCCACGGTGTACAGATGCCACGGTGTTCAGATGCCACGGTGTGCAGATGCCGCGGTGTACAGATGCCACGGTGTACAGATGCCACGGTGTTCAGATGCCACGGTGTTCAGATGCCACGGTGTACAGATGCCACGGTGTACAGATGCCACGGTGTTCAGATGCCACGGTGTGCAGATGCCGCGGTGTTCAGATGCCGCGGTGTACAGATGCCACGGTGTTCAGATGCCGCGGTGTACAGATGCCACGGTGTTCAGATGCCACGGTGTGCAGATGCCACGGTGTTCAGATGCCGCGGTGTACAGATGCCACGGTGTACAGATGCCACGGATTTACAGATGCCAC
>NC_091583.1:27877428-27882428 GCF_042767895.1 Penaeus vannamei | reverse complement strand
TCTCTCTCTCTCTCTCTCTCTCTCTCTCTCTCTCTCTCTCTCTCTCTCTCTCTCTCTCTCTCTCTCTCTCTCTCTCCTCCCTCCCTCCCTCCCTCCCTCCCTCCTCCCCCTCCCTCCCCCTCTCTCTCCCCTCTCTCTCCCCCTTTCTCTCTCCCCCTCCCTCTCTCTCTCTCCTTTCTCTCCTCACTCTCTCCCCCTCCCTCACTCCCTCCCTTTCTTCCTCCCTCCCTCCCTCCCTTTCTTCCTCCCTCCCTCCCTTTCTCCCTGTCTCTCTCCCCGTCTCTCTCCCCCTCCCTCTCTCCCTCACTCACTCACTCACTCACACGCATGCACACACTAATGCACTGACGCGTTCATTCACTTATCCACTCACACAAACAAACAAACAAACAGACAGACAGACACTAACACATGATTAAATCCCTCTCATCATTTTCCTCATAAACCAATTCCACATTCCAGACGTCTGAAAAAAAAAAAAAAAAAAAAAAACATAAAATGCGGAGCTTAAAGAGTGTTAGTAAATGTGAGTAAGTGGTGGTTGGTGGTTGCAAAGGTTTAGTAAGTTGCGAAAAAAAATATTGCTTGAATTAAAGGGTGAGTCACGTGAGGGGCTGGCGGGGGGGTGGGTGTGGGGGGTGGGGGGTGGAGAGGAGGGCGGGGTAGTTTTTGTCTTTCCTTGAAGGCGGATTTGTCTTCTTCGTCTCTTTTCTTGTGTTCTTGTTGTTATTGGTGTTTTTATTGTTGTAAATGTTGGCGTTGTTGTTATTATTGCTATTATTATTATTATTATTATTATTATTTATTACTACCATTATTATTATTATTATTATTATTATTGTTATTGTTATTATTATTGTTGCTAGTAGTAGTAGTAGTAGTAGATTCATTATTATTATTATTATCATTATAATTGCGATTATTGATGTCATGATTAATGATTGTTATTGTCTTAATTATCATTATCATTATTTTCTCTCTTCATCATCTTCCTCAATGAGGATGTTAACAATCCTTATTGATTTAACGATAAGTGAAACAATTATCATCCCTGCTCTTCGACGGCACTCTCGCTGGCACTCTAGATTCCCGCCCACGTGGCCCCCCTTCTCGAGAAACACAGAAAGGACCTTCGCCAAATAGTGCCACGCCTCACGCCTCGAGGAGGAGCGCCCGGCACCCGTATAGAGGAGAGGCCCTTCGACAAGTCCCTCGAGCGACGCATCGGCGGAGAGGCATCCGGAGGGGGCGCGGCGGGGGGGGGCTGCTGGGGGCGCTATCGACTGAGCATGGGCGGCGCAGCATGGCCAGCGGGCGGGCGATGCTGATGACTCAAGGCTGGTGAAACGGGGGCCATATCTGGTGCTCTGGCCATCCGCGGAGGGGCCGCCACGTGCCCTCGCTTCGGCTCCCGGCTCGCGACTCGACTGGCCACGCTCCGCCGGCACGGTGGCACGGTGGCACTGCAGGCGACGGCGACGCGGGTGAGTGGGTGGGCGTGAGTTGGAATCACTCCAGTTCGGGCGGGGGTTGGCGGAGCCTGCGCCGGCCGAGGGAGCTGCTGGTGGGCGTGAGGCTCTTTGTCGTGTTTCTTGGAGTCTCGGAGAAGGAGTATTGAAGAAGGAGAAGAAGAAGATGAAGAAAAAGTGAGGTTAAAAGAAGACAGGAGATAAAAGCGGTGCGATTCGCGTCTGTGGTTGTAAAATCTTGATTTTTATTTTCGAAGGAGAGAAAAGGAGAAAAAGTGCAGAAATGGCAAGAGAATGGAACGAAAAGAATTGTAAGGCTGGAAATGAAGTGAAATAACTGATTGCGACCAGTTAGTTCCATCCTCGGTCCCTCGCGGACTGGACGCCACGTGACCCCGCCGCGAGAGGGAGAGGGAGAAGGAAAGGGAAAAGAGAGAAATTGAGGGAGTGAGGAAGTGAGTGAAGGAGTGAGTAATAGTAGAAGAGAGAGAGGAAGAGTGAGTGATAGAGAGAGAAGGAGAGAGAGTGAGGGAGTGGAAGTTAGAGAAGAAGAGGGAGATGGAGATGTGAGAATAAGAGTAAATTGGAAGTGAAATAGCGAGAGAGAGAGAGAAAGAAAAGAAAAGAAAAGAGAAAGAGAAAGCGAAAGAGAAAGAAGAAGAGAAAGAGAGAGAGAGAGAGAGAGAGCGACAGAGAGAGAGAGAGAGCGAGAGAGAGAGAGAGAGAGAGAGAGAGAGAGAGAGAGAGAGAGAGAGAAAGAGAGAGAGAGAGAGAGGACACGACACACACAGACACACACAGCACCCTCCCTCCCTCCCTCCCTCCCTCCCGCACCAGAGACAAAGGCGACCCGACAAGCGCAAGACGACCATCCCACGACTCGGCCAATTAGTGTTCCTGTTTGTATTGTTTCGTCGTCCGGTTAATCGCGCTGCCCCGATATACAGTGGACACGCCTCGTCGGTCTTACCCTGGGCATTTCGGGGGTATTGTGTGCCCTCCGAGTGCCCCCTCTTTTGCAATTTAACGGACGCGATGACGAAGCAACGTGCGAGGAAGTGCAAGGATAGAGAGGGAGACAGAAGAAAGGAGAGGATTGTGAGAGGCGACGAAGAGAAGGATTGTTTGAGGGGTTCGCGATAAGTTTCCTCGCGGGGTCTTCTGGGCCGCCTCCTGCTCCTCCTTCGCCTCCTGCGCCTCCTCCTCCTCCTCCGGCGTCCTGGGAGCGGGAGTCCTAAAAGCCCTTATCGGGAGCGCGAAAAAAGAGGTGTGTTTGTGTAGTTCTAGGAATGTGTGGCTGTCTTTTTTTTTCTTTTTTTTTCGTTCTTTCGTCTTCCTGAGAGCTTATTTCTGCACGCACACGCACACACACGCGCGCACACGCACACACACACACACACACACACACACACACACACACACACACACACACACACACACACACACACACACACACACACACACACACACACACGTATATGTATATCTATATGTATACATACACGTACGTGCATACATATATGATGTGTGTAGCTGTGACTATAATCACGGATTCACAGCGTTTCTTCGGCCACGCCCCCTAAGGGCGGAGTCCTGCAAATTTTGGGAAACAGACTGCGGCCGCTGGACAGAATTAGAGGGCTTTGGGGGGACATGTAAAAAAAATCCTTATTTTGATATTGTTGCAATCTGTTGTTGCTTTTCATTGCTGTTGTTGTTGGTATCGTCGTTGACTTTTTTTTTTTGTAATTATCAATATGATGTTATCATTATGATTATCGTTGTTGTTATCATCTTCATCTTCATTTTCATCATCATCATCATCATTATCACCATCATTATAATTATCATTATTACCATCATCATCATCATCATCATTATTGTTCGAAATCCATGGTATTAAGTAGGAAACAGGTGTTTTGCGTGTGACCTAATGATATGCTAAGCAAAGTAGAAAACTTAGATTAGTTGTTTTTTTTTCAAAGTAGGAGAGGAATTGTGCCCTGGGCGAAGACAGACTTAAATAGTTCTTTCTTTCTTGAAAGTGAAAGAGAGAGAGAGAAATAGACAGACAGACAGATAGTCACACACTCACAGACAGACAAGAGAGAGAGAGACAGACGCACACACAGAGACAGGGATAACGACAGAAACAGACTAAGGGAGTGAGAAAAAGAGACAGTAAAAATGAGAGACAGAGAAACAGAGACAGAAACAGGGTGTGAGAAAAAGAACCTGTAAAAAAAAGAGACAGAAACAGACCAACGGAGTGAGAAAAAGAGACAGTAAAAAGAAAGAGACGGAGGCACAGAGACAGAAACAGACCAACGGAGTGAGAAAAAGAGACAGTAAAAAGAAAGAGACGGAGGCACAGAGACAGAAACAGACGAAGGGAGTAAAATAAAAAAAAGAGACAGACAGACAAGCACAGAGACAGAAACAGACGAAGGGAGTAAAAAAAAAAGAGACACAGACAGACAGGCACAGAAACAGAAACAGACGAAGGGAATAAAAAAAGAGACACAGGCAGACAAGCACAGAGACAGAACCAGACGAAGGAAGTAAAATAAAGAGACAGACAGACAAGCACAGAGACAGAATCAGACGAAGGGAGTAAAAAAAAGAGACAGACAGACAGGCACAGAGACAAAAACAGACGAAGGGAGTAAAAAAAAAGAGACAGACAGACAGGAGGGAGTAAAAAAAAAAAGAGACAGACAGACAGGAGGGAGTAAAAAAAAAAAAAAGAGACACAGACAGACAGGCACAGAGACAGAAAGAGCGAGCGGGACACGGGCGCCGACAGCCCTCCATTCACGAGCATCTCACGTCCCTCGAGCAACAAGTAACAGCCGGAGGTCAGAGGCCAACGGGCGAGGACCTCTCGAAAGGAGGTTTTGGTGCATGGCGAATACACATTGAGATATCCAAGGACGTCTCTCGCCCAGCCATTTTATTCCGCGTTTCTGGACGCGAAAGGAATTTTATTTTTCTCCTTTTTTATTTTATTTTTTATTTATTTATTTTTTTTTTTTTTTAGATTATTTTGTGTTTCTGGACGGGAAAGGAATTTTATTTTTCTCCTTTTTTATTTTTTTTATTTTTTTATTTTATTTTATTTATTTATTTATTATTATTATTATTATTTTTAGATTGTTTTGTGTTTCTGGACGCGAAAGGAATTTTATTTTTTTTTTTTGCTTTTTTTTTTTGTTTTTTTTCCCAAAAATTTTTTTTTTTTTTTTTTAGATTATTTTTTTTTCTTTTTTTTTGGCTTCTGGACAAAAAATTTTTTTCTTCTCATTTTATTTATTTATTTGTTATTATTATTATTATTATTATTTAGATTATTTTGTGCTTCTGGACGCGAAAGGAATTTTTCTTCTCGTTTTGTTTATATATTTATTTATTATTATTATTATTTAGATTATTTTGTGTTTCTGGACGCGAAAGGGATTTTATTTCTCTCATTTTTTATTTTTATATTATTTGGTGTTTCTGGACGAGAAGGATTTTTTCTTTCTCTCTCTC
>NC_091583.1:27866106-27874428 GCF_042767895.1 Penaeus vannamei | reverse complement strand
TTATGGTCGTTTTTTTTCCCTTCACTTTTTCTTAATATTTCATTTTAATAAGGGTCTCAGATCGCTTCTTATTTTTTTCTTGTTACTTTCCTCCTCCTCCTCCTCCCTGTATCTTTTCTGTCCATCACACTCTTGCTCCCTCTCTCCCTCCCTCTTTCATTCTTCCTCCCTCCTCCGTCTCTCTTTCCTCACTCCTTCTTCCCTCCCTCTCCCTCCTTCTTACCTCCTCCCTTCCTCCCCTCTTTTCTCCCTCCTCCCTCCCACCAACCTTCCCTATCCCCCCAGCACCACCATTCCCCCTCCCTCTCTCCCACCAACCTTCCCCCTACCCCCACCCCCTCCCCCGCCGAGCCACCCTTCCGAGAATCACGTGTTTGCAATTGCACATTCAACGGCACTTTTCAACACAGCCGCCGCCCGGGTTTCCCCAGGGAAGAGCTCTAGGGAGGGAGAGAGAGAGAGAGAGAGAGAGAGAGAGAGAGAGAGAGAGAGAGAGAGAGAGAGAGAGAGAGAGAGAGAGAGAGAGAGAGAGAGAGAGAGAGAGAGAGAATGAGAGAGAGAGAGAGAGGAAAATGCACACGCCGCAGCTGATCAAAGTTCGGGAGGCAATAAAATGATACCTGTTGATATCAGTCAGGGATCAGGAGTGGAATTTTTAAGGGGGGTTGGGGTGGGGGGTTAGGGGGTTAGGGGTGAGGGGTGGTGGGGGTCATTTTATTTGGCGTTGTTTTGTTATTTGATTTGTTATTTTTATTGGGACTGTTTGTTAATTTCGTTATCGTCCTCACGGCAAGTTTTGTTGTTATTGTTATTGCTATTATTATTATTATTATGATGATGATGATGATCATTATTATTATCAGTATCATTATTATTCCCATTGGGCATTTAATTGTTATGATGTAGAGGATATTACTTACTGATTTTGAATTGTCATGGATAGTAAAAATTGGAATACAAAAGTGCTGGCGTATTTTTATTTGAATTCATTTATCTCTTTATCATCATTATTAGGACTGTTATAATTATTGTTGCAGTTCCTGTTATTAATATTATTATTGTTGTTCCTGTTCATAGGTTGGAAGCTAGGCGACTTTATGAAGTTGACAGCAAAATGCCATTATGCTAATGACATGACAGCTTAAGGTGATGTCAGAAAAGATCTTAAGTCAAAAGACGATATAAATTTGATATCAAAAGTTGGCTGTGGGAGCGAGGTTGTTTCGTCGTTAAACTTGATCGATCTGTTATAGGAGAGACGAAGGAAATGGGATAGAGAGAGGAAAGGGGGAATGGAGAAGAGGGGAAGAGAAGGAGAACGCATAAAAGGAAATGGGTAGAAGGGGGTGAGATGGATAAGGAGGGGAGGGGGGTAGTGGGTAAGGGAGAGGGGGGGTAAAGAGGGAAGGGGTGAGGAAGAAGGGTGAGAAAGAGATAGAGAACAGTTGAAAGATGGAGAAAGAGAGAAGATGGATGTACCAAACAACAAAAGCAAATTAAGATGGAAAGAGACACATACACACACACGCACACGCACACGCACACGCACACACACACACACAATCACACAATCACACACACACCCACACACACACACACACACACACACACACACACACAATCACATACACACACACACACACACACACACACACACACACACACACACACACACACACACACACACACACACACACACACACACACACACACACACACACACACATACACACACACACACACACACACACACACACACACACACACACACACAATCACAGACAAACAAACAACCCACCAACCAACCAAACAAACAAACAATCCAAGCAGAGGGAGAAAGAAGGAGCACCTCTGGAATATTCCCGAAAACAAAAGGATATTCCCGGGAATGGAAGTGGATCCCGCGCCGAGGGGATGATGGCACGAGGACGCGGCCGTTGCATGGCGGGTGTGGGAATCATGCAGCGGCGGGAGTCCAGGACGACGACGCTGGTGTGGGGGCCGTGTAGGGGGGTGGGGGTGGGGTGGGGGGAGTAGAGGCCCCCGTGGTGCTCGTATGGGGGGTGGGGGTGGGGGGTAAGGGGTGGGAAGGGGAGTAGAGGCCCCCCGTGGTGCTCATATGGGGGGAAAAGGGAGGGGGGGGTAGGGGAGGGGAGTGGAGTGGGGTTGGTTTGGTGGGAGAGAGGGGAAGGGAGGGGGTATGTGTATGTATGTGTATGTGTGTGTATGTTTGTGTGTGTGTGTGTGTGTGTGTGTGTGCGCGTGTGTTTATGTGTGTGTGCGTGTGTGTGCGCGTGTCTTTATGTGTGTGTGTGTGTGTACGTGTGTTTATGTGTATGTGTGTGTGTGTGTATTTATGCATGTATGTGTGCATTTGTGTAGCCTATATAAGTATGCATGTAAAGGAAGTAAGTAGGAGGAGGAGGAAGAAGAGGAAGATCAAGAAGAAGAAGAAGAAGAAAAGTAGAGAATATATATATATATATATATATATATATATATATATATATATATATAATAATAATAATAATAATAATAATAATAATAATAATAATAATAATAATGATGATGATAAACAGTATACATATATATGAAAAGTCACAAACCGCTAAATATTCTCCAAAAAGTCCCTCTCCCCCTTCCGCTCATCCTCCGAGAAGATCGAAGATGACACAAGAGCCTAAACATCTTAAGAAATGAGAAAGGAATCGTTAAGACGTCTTCCGCGTTCCCCGAGTCACAAGGGCAGGAAGGAGTCAAGGGAGGCAAGGAGGGAGTCAAGGGAGGAAGGAGGGAGTCGAAGGAGGGAAGGAGGGAGTCAAAGGAGGGAAGGAGGGAGTCAAGGGAGGAAGGAGGGAGTCGAAGGAGGGAAGGAGGGAGTCAAAGGAGGGAAGGAGGGAGTCAAGGGAGGAAGGAGGGAGTCGAAGGAGGGAAGGAGGGAGTCAAAGGAGGGAAGGAGGGAGTCAAGGGAGGAAGGAGGGAGTCGAAGGAGGGAAGGAGGGAGTCCAAAGGAGGGAAGGAGGGAGTCCAAGGGAGGGGGGGTCAAGGAGGAGGGGGGGAGTCGAAGGAGGGGAAGGAGGGAGTCAAAGGAGGGAAGGAGGGAGTCAAAGGAAGGAAGGAGGGAGTCCAAGGGAGGAAGGAGGGAGTCGAAGGAGGGGGGGAAAGGAGGGAGTCAAGGAAGGAGGGAAGGAGTGGGAGGGAGTCAAGGGAGGAAGGAGGGAGGTCGAAGGAGGGGGAAGGAGGGAGTCAAAGGGGAAGGGAAGGAGAGAGTCAAGGGGAGGAAGGAGGGAGTCGAAGGAAAAGGGGAAAGGGGAAGGAGTCAAAGGAGGGAAGGAGGGAGTCAAAGGAGGAGGGAAGGAGGGAGTCAAGGGAGGAAGGAGGGGGAGTCGAAGGAGGGAAGGAGGGATATAAAGGGAGGAAGGAGGGGGAGTCAAGGGAGGAAGGAGGGAGTTAAAGGAGGGAAGGAAGGAGTCAAGGAGGGAAGGAGGGAGTCAAAGGAGGGAAGGAGGGAGTCAAGGGAGGAAGGAGGGAGTCAAGGGAGGAAGGAGGGAGTCGAAGGAGGGAAGGAGGGAGTCAAAGGAGGGAAGGAGGGAGTCAAGGGAGGAAGGAGGGAGTCGAAGGAGGGAAGGAGGGAGTCAAAGGAGGGAAGGAGGGAGTCAAGGGAGGAAGGAGGGAGTCGAAGGAGGGAAGGAAGGAGTCAAAGGAGGGAAGGAGGGAGTCAAAGGAGGGAAGGAGGGAGTCAAGGGAGGAAGGAGGGAGTCGAAGGAGGGAAGGAGGGAATAAAGGGAGGAAGGAGGGAGTCAAGGGAGGAAGGAGGGAGTTAAAGGAGGGAAGGAAGGAGTCAAGGAGGGAAGGAGGGAGTCAAAGGAGGGAAGGAGGGAATAAAGGGAGGAAGGAGGGAGTCAAGGGAGGAAGGAGGGAGTTAAAGGAGGGAAGGAAGGAGTCAAGCAGGGAAGGAGGGAGTTAAAGGAGGGAAGGAGGGAGTCAAAGGAGGCAAGGAAGGAGTCAAAGGAAGCAATGAAAGGGGAAGCAAAGGAGGAAGTCAAGCGAGGCAAGGAGAGGAGTCAAGGGAGGAAGGAGGGAGTCGAAGGGAGGGAAGGAGGGAGTCAAGGAGGAAGGAGGGAAGGAGGGAGTCAAAGGAGGGAAGGAGGGAATAAAGGGAGGAAGGAGGGAGTCAAGGGAGGGAAGGAGGGAGTTAAAGAGGAGGGAAGGAAGGAGTCAAGGAGGGAAGGAGGAGGAGTCAAAGGAGGGAAGGAGGGAATAAAGGGAGGAAGGAGGGAGTCAAGGGAGGAAGAGAGGGAGTTAAAGGAGGGAAGGAAGGAGTCAGGAGGAGGGAAGGAGGGAGTTAAAGGAGGGAAGGAGGGAGTCAAGGAGGAGGGAAGGGGAAGGAGTCAAAGGAGGGAAGGAAGGAAGCAAAGGAGGAAGTCAAAGGGAGGCAAGGAGGGAGTCAAAGGAGGAAGGAGGGAGTCAAAGGAGGGAAGGAGGGAGTCAAAGGAGGGAAGGAGAGAGTCAAAGGAAGGAAGGAAGGAGTCAAAGGAGGGAAGGAGGGAGTCAAAGGAGGGAAGGAAGGAAGCAGAGGAGGGAGTCAAAGGAGGGAAGGAGGGAGTCAAAGGAAGCAATGAAGTTGTCAAGGAGGGAGTCAAAGGAGGCAATGAAGGAGTCCAAAGAAGGCATTGGAGGAAGGGAGAGAGAGAGAAATAGGAGTAAAGAGAGATAGAGAGAGAGAGGAGCAAGGGAGAGAGAGAGAGAGGAGGAAGGGAAAGAGAGCGAGAGGAGGGAAGGAGAGAGCGATAGGAGGAAAGGGAAAGAGAGCGAGAGGGAGGAAGGGAAAGAGAGCGAGAGGAGGAAGGGAAAGAGAGCGAGAGAGGAAGGGGAAAGAGAGCGAGAGGGGGAGGGAAAGAGAGAGCGAGAGGAGGGAAAGAGAGATCGAGAGGAGAGAAAGAGAGCGAGAGGACGGAAAGAGAGCGAGAGGAGGGAAAGAGAGAGCAAGAGGGAGAGAAAGAGAGCGAGAGGAGGGAAAGAGAGAGCGAGAGGAGGGAAAGAGAGAGCGAGAGGAGGAAGGGAAAAAAGAGAGCGAGAGGAGGAAGGAAAAAAGGAAAGAGAGCGAAGAGGAGGAAGGAAAGAGAGCGAGAGGAGGAAGGGAAAGAGAGCGAGGAGGAGGAAGGGAAAGAGAGCGAGGAAGGAGGAAAAAGGGGAAAGAGAGCGAGAGGGGGAAGGGAAAGAGAGCGAGAGAGGAGGAGAGAGAGAGAGAGAGAGAGAGAGAGAGAGAGAGAGAGAGAGAGAGAGAGAGAGAGAGAGAGAGAGAGAGAGAGAGAGAGAGAGAGAGAGAGGAAGCAAAGGAGAGAGTCAAAGGAGGGAAGGAAGGCCTTTTGCAGAATATCGGAATTTGTCTTTTTATGATGTTTTGTTTGAGAGGTTGGCGGCAACGGGAATTTTTGTGTTATTGTTTATAAGGAAGTGTATGGGTGTATAGATAGCTTGATAGATAGGTGTGTTGTGTGTGTGTGGGGGGGGGGTAGTCCGTTTGTGTGTGTGTGTTGATTGATTTTTTTTAGTTTATTTGTTTATTTACAAATATATATTTTTTTTCTACTCATGTTATCTTGCCCTTGCCTTGACCGACAAACTTTTAACAGATATAATAGATAAAACCGAATGAACTTTCCATAATTCGAAGAAAAAAATTCGTATAAATCGTGCCGTGATTTCGTCGTTAAAGAAACGTTATTTCTCTGGCGCCATCTTGGTCGTTCACTTGGGACGATGGGAGTCTGGGATCTCTTTTTTATTGTCGTTGAGAGAGAACCGTTTTGCTTTATTTCGAAGACGTGGCCTCAATTAGGAGTCATCTTCGGAGGAAAGCTCTGGCGGTGATGGTGATGGTGAGGGAGTTGTTTGTTGTTGTTGTTGGTGGTGGTGGTGATGATGATTCTCGTGATGTTGTTATGATCCTTCCCATTCTTCCATCTTTCTTTCCTCTCTCCCTCTCATCTTCCCTTCCTTCCCTCCATTCTTCTTTCCTTCCCCCTTCCCTCCCCCCCCCTACCTCTTTTTCCTGATCTCTCCTCCAGATCCCCCTCCCCAATCTTTCTTCACCCTCACCCAACCTCCCTCCTTCCCCCTTTTTCTCCCTCTCCCTTCCCCTTCCCCCCCTTTTTCTGCCCTCCCTCCCTCCCTTCCCTTCCCTTCCCCCCTCCCCTCTTCTCTCCCTCCCTCCCTCCCATCCCTTCCCTTTGCCTCTCGCGCGTATGACGTCACTAAAAGACAAATGAAGGCAGCGAAGCGTGATCAAGATGTTGGGGGGTTTTGGTCGGGTCGCTCCGGGATGTCCCTCTCTCTCTCTCTTTTTCTCTTTCTCTCTTTTTCTCTTTCTCCCTCTTCCTTTTTCTCTTTCTCTCTCTCTCTTTTCTCTTTCTCTCTTTTTCTTTCTTTTCCCCTTTCTTTCGTTCTCTCTTCCTTTCTTTCTTTGTTTTCTCTCTTTCTTTTTCTTTCTCTCTTTCTTTTTCTTTCTCTCTTTCTTTCTTTCTCTCTTTCTCTCTCTCTCTCCTCTCTCTCTCTCTCTCTCTCTCTCTCTCTCTCTCTCTCTCTCTCTCTCTCTCTCTCTCTCTCTCTTTCTTTCTTTCTTTCTTTCTCTCTCTCTCTTTCTCTCTCTCTTTCTCTCTCTCTCTCTCCCTTCTCTCTCTCTCTCTCTCTCTCTCTCTCTCTCTCTCTCTCTCTCTCTCTCTCTCTCTCTCTCTCTCTCTCTCTCTCTCTCTCTCTCTCTTTCTCTCTTTCTCTCTTTCTCTCTCTCTCATTTATGATCATTACTATCATCATTAATTATTGTTATTGTTAATATTTTGGTCATATTATTTCCAATCATTCATATTTGTTATTATCATTCGTTATATTTTATTGTTATGCCTTTCGATAGAGAGAGAGAGAAAAAAAGGAATAAAAGACACGGTGTTCGATGGCTTTTCCGCTCGAGAAAATTTCGGAAATTTTGAAACGTGTTTTGAATATTAGGGGAAGAGTTTTCCATGTGTTTCTTTTCCTTTTTTTTTCGTTTTTTTTTTATTTTGTTGTTTATTTATTTTTATTCTTTTATTTTTTTTTTATTTATGTTTTTTTTTTTTTTTTTTTTTGGAGGGGGGGGGTAGGGAGAAATTCTGTTGTGTAGAAATGTATATGGAGATTGTATTATTTTTTTCTTTGTTTGTTTATTTATTTATTTATTTATTTATTTTGCGCAAGGAGGGTGTTATAGAATGGATTTTGGAATAGAATCTGGATTTTTTTTCTATATTTTTTATTTTGTTTTGTATATCGGAATACATACCGGATCCTGGAATATATTTTTGACTTTCGAATACATTTCGGATTGTCCAAAAACATTTTGAATTATGGAATACATTTTGGAATACATTTTGTGCATGAATCTATTCAACGCATCGCCCGCCAGTCTAGATACCATCAATATTGCAACATTGATTAAAAAAGGAAATATTGTTTAAATTCCACTCCGCTGCATATCGGTTTTTATCTCTTATCGCAAACTACCGGTACAGTGATATGGTGTTATGGATCATGAAGTAGATATAGTGTGATGTATAGTGAAGATGAAACCATGCCGTGGTTTTCTCATAATTTGGTGACTGTGTGGTTATCATCGAGAAAGTATGGTGCGGAATTGGTCACCATAAGGCCTATGGTGATGAGGACAACGAGGTTCCGGTTCTTGAGGTCCCTATTCTCTCTTCCAGTCACCATATTCTCTTTCCCAGTCACCCTATCCTCTTCCAGTCACCATACTCTCTTTCCCAGTCACCCTATCCTCTTCCAGTCACCATACTCTCTTTCCCAGTCACCCTATCCTCTTCCAGTCACCATACTCTCTTTCCCAGTCACCCTATCCTCTTCCAGTCACCATACTCTCTTTCCCAGTCACCCTCTTCTCCTCTCACCCAGTCACCCTCTTCTCCTCTCACCCAGTCACCCTCTTCTCCTCTCACCCAGTCACCCTCTTCTCCTCTCACCCAGTCACCCTATCCTCTCTTCCAGTCACCATACCCTGGTCCCGTGTCGTGGCCATGGCGTATGGTGCACCTCCCGGGACTCGCGCATCGCCCCGGGGCTATTGGCGATGTGTTTACGGACTCCCACATGACTTATCTGGCCCGGTGCCAGGCTATCGATCCCTGCTCCTCTTCCTCTCTTTCTCTGTTTTGTTTTTTTGATGGTTTTCTTATTGGGTGGGTGTTCTTTTTTTTATTTTTTTCTCTTTTGTGTGTTTTTTTTTGTCTACTTCATTTTCTTTTCTTTTTTAGTTTTATATATTAG
>NC_091583.1:27856106-27861106 GCF_042767895.1 Penaeus vannamei | reverse complement strand
TGTTAATTGCGATGTTGTGGCGGGGAGCTGTGATGTAGGTATCCCCATTACCTGTGGTGTGGTGCGGGAGGTGTGATGTAGGTTTCTCCATTACCTGTGCTGTGGGACGTGTGATGAATCTCTCTCCCCGTTACCTGTGGTGTGGTGACGGGAGGGTGAGCTGCTCCGGTCCCCGTCCCTCCCCCATTGCCTGTGGTGCATCCCCCACCTCCCCATTCCCTGTGATAAAGAGACAAAGTGGGGATTTACCTCTTCCCGTCTTTTTACCCCATTACCTGTGATCTATGGAGAGAGAACCGTATTTTAGATACCTAGCCATGGTTCACCCCATCCCCTGTTCTGTTGAGACTAGCCGTAGAGAGAAACCAAACCATGATTCACTCCCCATCCCCTGTTATATATAGTAAGAACGTCGCTATAACTCTCCCCATCCCCTGTTATATATAGAGAGATTTAAGCCGCATTTCTCTCCCCATTCCCTGTTTTATAGAGAGAGACGTAAGCCGTATTTCTCTCCCTATCCCCTGTTATACGTATACAGAAAGAACATAACCATAACTCTCTCTCCATCTCCTGTTATATATAGAAAGAACATAGAAAGCCATAACTTTCCCCCCATCCCCTGTTCTATAGAGAGAGACTTAAGCCATAGTTATATCCCCATCCCCTGTGTTATGGGCCGGCGATTCTTCCTTAGCCCTTTTTCTTTCTCTCTCTCTCTCGCCTCGTTCTCTCTCTCTCTCTCTCTCTCTCTCTCTCTCTCTCTCTCTCTCTCTCTCTCTCTCTCTCTCTCTCTCTCTCTCTCTTTCTATGCCTCTCTCTCTTTCTATGCCTCTCTCTTTCTATGCCTCTCTCTCTTTCTATGCCTCTCTCTCTTTCTATGCCTCTCTCTCTCTCTCTCTCTCTCTCTCTCTCTCTCTCTCTCTCTCTCTCTCTCTCTCTCTCTCTCTCTCTCTCTCTCTCTCTCTCTCTCTCTCTCTCTCTCTCTCCATCAGAGTCCCCGAAGAGGGCGTGTTATCGGCGCTCAGGGAGGCTTTGAGGGAAAGATAGATGGGTCTTTTTTTCGTTTTTTTTTTTCTGCCTTTTTTTTTTTTTTGACATCCTTAGGTCTCATTTGGAGTAATTGGTGATGGGAAGGAGGGGGGGGAGAGGGGAGGGGAAGGAGGGGGGGGAGAGGAGAAGAAGAAATTGAATGGGAGGGAGGGAAGGAGGGGAGGAGGGTGGACGGATAGACAAAAGAGAAAGAGGAAGGGAAAAAGAAAGGGAAGAAAGGAAGAAAGGAGAGCGAGAAAGTAGGAGGGAGGAGGAAGAGAGTGAGGAAGGTGAGAAAGGAAAGGAGGGAAATTTACTTAGGAAAAGGAATAAAGAATTCATTAAATTGCGGGAACAGTACTATGCCACGTTTATAGTTACACAAAATAAAGTAAAATAAATAAACAAAAAAATAAAAGAAAAAAGGTATACAAAACAAACGAGAACAAAAAAAATCTTAAGGTGTTTCAGAAATTCGCTCAACGATTCGGATGATGTGAGATCGTCTTTAAGCGAGAAAGCTTTAAATTAAAACTAATTTCGAAAAGCATTCTTTACAGACACTTAAATGCTAGACAAGAAGAAGAAGAATTTTTTATCAATGATAGATACGAAAAAAAAAGTCTAAATAAATCTTAATTACTGAATACTTTCTATCGATATCTTTTTTATTTTCTTTTTTTTATAGTAAGGAGAAAGGGTTAGGAAAATGGCGGGGTTAATAAAGGGGGAGAGAAAAGGGGTAAGTCGTTAGGTAAATAGGTAATTAAGGGAAGGTAGCGTGCGAGAGAGAAGGTAAGGCGGTGAACCTTAGGCAGATAAGGATCGCTCTCACTTCACTTCCTTGTTCTATTTTCTCTCTCTCTCTCTCTCTCTTTATCTCCTTTTCTTTGTTGGTTTGTCGTCTTCTGCATTTTCCTATCTTTTAGTTTGTATTTTTGTACTGTATGTATTTATATTTATCTGATAATCTGTCTGTCAGTTGTTTATTTATCTATTTATTTATCTATGGATCTATATGTGTTCGTATGTGTGTTTCTCTCTTCCCTTCTCACTCCATTTCTTTATATTTATCTATCTCCTTATCTATCTCTATCTTCTCTTTTCTTTCGGCTCCCCTTTATTCACTTTTTTATAAATCAAGATCGTAAATTCAAAGACAGAGGTAGACACAGACAGACAAACAGATACAGAGACATTTGACGAGCTGACAACTGACAGCTGACAGACAGATATAGATATTGGTACCGATATAGATACAGATATAAATACAGACAAGCAGATGGACAGATGACAGATAGACAGACAGCCAGCCAGCCAGTCAGACGAACGGGAGACTCGCCCTCTCATCCGGACGCCAATTAAAACGCCGTCCTTTTAAGAGAGAGAGAAGAAAAGAGACGAAAGTAAATCGAGAGAAGGAGACAGATGACCCTGACATTCCTCTCGTCTCTCAGAATGTTGGCAGGATGTTGGCAGGATGGCAGGGACGTTGGCAGGATGGCAGGGATGCCCATGTGCCTCGGGCGACGGGGATTCGCTTTGAGGGGATTGACCCGGGGGAGGGGAGGGGAGGGGGTGGCAGGGGAAGGGGAAGAGGGGTTAGATAGAGGATGTTTATTGTGTTGTTTGGAGGTAAGGGGAAATGGATAAGGGAGAGGGGGGGGAGGAAGGAGAGAAGAGGGGGAAGGGAGGAAGGGGAGGGAGGTTGAGAGAGGGAGGGAGGGGAGGTGAGGGAGAAAAGGAGGGAAAAAGAGAGGGAGTGGGGTGAGGGAGGAAGAAAGGAAGGGGAGGAGGGAGGGAAGGAAGGAGAGGACGAGGGAAGGAGAAAGGGAGAAAGGAGGGGAGGAGGGAGAGGAATAAATAGAAACCAAAAGTAATCAAAAGAAAGCGGTTACTACAGGCAAGGGCAAGGTTGGGAATGCTTCCAGTAAAGCCTCTTGACAACACGTGACGCGGCATTTCTTCTCCCTCTTCTCCTCACCCTTCCCCATCCCCTGTTTCTCCTCACTCTTCTCCTCACCCTTCCCCATCCCCTGTTTCTCCTCCCTCGTCTCCTCACCCTTCCCCATCCCCTGTTTCTCCTCCCTCTTCTCCTCACCCTTCCCCATCCCCTGTTTCTCCTCCCTCTTCTCCTCACCCTTCCCATCCCTGTTTCTTCTCCCTCTTCATCTCACCCTTCCCCATCCCCGGTTTCTCCTCCCTCTTCTCCTCACCCTTCCCCACCCCCTGTTTCTCCTCCCTCTTCTCCTCACCCTTCCCCATCCCCTGTTTTTCCTCCCTCTTCTCCTCGCCCTTCCCCATCCTTCTGTTTCTCCTCCCTCTTCTCCCTCACCCCTTCCCCATCCCCGGTTTCTCCTCCCTCTTCTCCTCACCCTTCCCCACCCCCTGTTTCTCCTCCCTCTTCTCCTCACCCTTCCCCATCCCCTGTTTTTCCTCCCTCTTCTCCCCCGCCCTTCCCATCTCCCTGTTTCTCCTCCCTCTTCTCCTCACCCTTCCCCATCCCCTGTTTCCTCCTCCCTCTTCTCCTCACCCTTCCCCATCCCTGTTTCTCCTCCCTACTTTCTCCCTCACTTCTTCCACCCCCTGTTTCTCCTCCCTCTTCTCCCCAATTTCTCCTCCTCCTTAACTCCTCTCCTCTTCCCTTTCACTTTCATTGTTCCCAATTTTCCCCTTCCTCTCCCCCTTCCTCTTCTCCTCTTCCCCTTCCCCCCCCTCCTTATGCCTCCTCTATCCCCCATCTCAACTTCTCCCTCATTCCACCTTCCTTATTTCCCTCCCCTCTTCACCTCCCCAATGCCACCTGCCCTCTTCCCCTCACCTCTTCGCCTCCCCCCAAACTTCTCCCTCCAATTCCACCTCCCTCTCTACCCTCCCCCAACTTCTCCCATCTTCCCTTCCCCCAGCTTGCCTCCTCTCTTCCTGCCTTCTCAAGCTGCTTCACCCCCATTCACCTTCTATTCCTATTCCCCTCCCCCCCTCCTTTATACCCCTTTTTCCCCATTCCCCCTCCCCTTCTCTCCCCCTTCCCCCACCAGCGTCGACGGTGTGGGGTCCTGCCACCAATCTACCGCCCCACCCCTTCCCATTCCCCCTCCCCCCACACCTACCCCACCTTCCCCCACTTCCCCCTTCCCCCCACCTCCCCTTCCCCCCCACCTCCCCCTTCCCGGAGTCCGAAATGCCGCATTGGTCGCGAGGTTGAGTCGCTCCCGTTGCAGCTGCGAAGGAGGGAGGGAGGGAGGGAGGGAGGCGGGCGGGCGAGCGGGCAGGCGGGTGGGCGCGGCGCGGGTGCAACATTGCAACATTCCCCGCGAGGTCTGCGTGGCACTGCGTGTGGTGGTTGGGGAGAGAGAGGGAGGGTGAGGGAGGGGAGGGTGAGGGATGGGGGTGAGGAAGAGGGAGGGGAAAGGGGGGAAGAAGGAGGGAGGAGGGGGGGGAAGAGAGGAAAGAGGAAAGGAGGAGGGAGAGGGGAGGAAAAGAAGAGGAAAAGGAGGGACAGGGAGGAAGAGGGGGAAAGGAGGACAGGGGGAAGGGGAAGGAGGAGGAGAGGAAGAGGAGGGAGGAGGAAGGAAGGAGGGAGGGAAAGGGGGAAAGAAGGAGGAGTAGAGGAGGGGAGGCAAGGGGTGAGAGGAGGAGAGAGGGGAAACAGGAAGGGGAAGGAAGAAGAGAAAGGAATGAAGGATAGACACAAGAAAGGCGGGGATAGGAAAATTCGTAGGAAGTCGGGGACAGGGGGGGTGGGGGTAGGGGAGAGGACAGGATGGGGATAATGCGAAGGTGGGGGAGGGAATTATTAGGGGGGGGGAGGTGGGAGGGGTCCACAGCAGGGTCAGTCTTGGCAATTAATTACTCCAAGCTAGAGTGTGGCTTAACCCGCCTGGCCCGCGCGAATCCCCGGCCTGGCTTTGGGGGGGTGGGGAGGGGGTGGGGGTGGGGAAGGATGTGTCTGTCTGTCTGTTTGTTTG
>NC_091583.1:27846106-27851106 GCF_042767895.1 Penaeus vannamei | reverse complement strand
AGTTCTGCATTTGCGGTGTGGCGTGGGTGTGCATTGCAGGCATTTGGGCGAAATAACGCATGCAGAAATTGCTACGTTTGGCTCCCTCTTATTGTTTTGTATTATATGTTTGTTGTGTTTTTTCTTCTTGTTTTCTTTTTTTTCCATTTGTGTGCTCTCTTGATTTAAGATGTGTATATTCTTTTATTTTTATTATTATCATTTTTTTTTTTTTTTTGACGTGAGTTTTGTTTATATGCTTTTATTTTTATTATTATCCTTTTTTTTGTATAATTTGACGTGAATTTTGTATATATTCTTTTGTTTTTATTATTATAATTTTTTGTATAATTTGACGTGAAATTTGTATATATTCTTTTATTTTTATTATCATAATTTTTTTATATATAATTTGACGTGAATTTTGTATATATTCTTTTATTTTTATTATTATCATTTTTTTATATATAATTTGACGTGAATTTTGCAATGTAGGACGGTTTTGTTTTATGCTTTTGATAATTTGCTTCCACTGGGCCACTTTATTGCTTTGCTCCATTTTTGAGTGTGACATATGGTTGCCTAATTGTTCTTTATGGATATTAAAAGAGAGGGTTCATTTCGAATTTAATGGGTTGATATTCGCTTATATATAATAGATGTATGTATGTATGTATGTGTATATATGTATGTATGTATGTATGTATATATGTATATAAGCATGTATGTGTGTATGTATGTATGTATGTTTATAAGCATGTATGTAAGTACATATAAGTATGTATGTGTATATGTATGTATGTATATATGTATGTATCGATGTAGGTTTGTATGTTTTTATAGATAGATAGATCAACATGTGTGTCTTTATGTACATGTGTGTATATAATCCAGTGCCATAAACACGACAGAGAAAGCTAAAAATCCGGGTTTTGTTTTTAAAAAATGTGACCCAGAGAAGACATTTTTAAGACTGCTATGTTTATTTTGCTGTTTTATTTGAAGTTGATTATGTTAAGCACGGAAGAAAGAGGAACAAAGTAGATGATAAAATAAAAGAAATTACAGGTTAACATTGCGTCGAAATAGCAACAACAACAACAAAAATAATAGCAACGACAACAATAAAATAATCCTCCGAAGCATAAAGAAAAAAGAATAAGTAAGGGAAACAGATAAAAAATTGATAAAATGGGGAAGAGGAATTACAATAACCATAACAATAAGAAACAAGAAGGTAAAAAAAAAAAAAAATACAAGTTAACATTGCGTCGAAATAGCAACAACAACAAGAAAACAATCCTCCGAAAGCATAAAATAATCCTCCGAAGGCATAAAGGAAAATAGATAAATAAGAGAAACACCCCCAAAAAAATGATAAAGAGGGGAAGAGGAATTACAATAACCATAACAACAAGAAACAAGAAAGTAGAAAAAAAAACGAAATACAAGTTAACATTGCGTCGAAATAGCAACAATAACAACAACAAAACAATCCTCCGAAAGCATAAATAAGGGAAACACACAAAAAATGATAAAGAGGGGAAGAGGAATTACAATAACCATAACAAGAAGAAGCAACCCAAAATGACCCTCGCCCTGCGGAGGAAGACGCGAGGCTGACCTTTCAAGAAGCGGACTCGAGGGACGCGTCGCACGAGCCTTGTAAAAAAGGAGGAAAAAAGAAGGGAAAAAAAGAGAGAATGGGGGGGGGAGGGGAAATCTGTTAAAAGGGACAACAGGCAGTAAAAGGGTCGAGTGGAGGGAGGGGAGGGGAGAGGGTCAAGATTGGGGGGAGGGAGGAGGGGGGGGAAGGAGGGGGATTGAGGGAGGGAAGGGAGGGGAGTAGAGGAGGGAAAGGGGGAAGGGGGGAAAAGAGGGAGGGGAGGAGGAAAGGAAGGAAGGGGACAAGGAGGGGAGGGGAGGAAGGGGGAAAGGAGAGAGGGGAAGGAGGGGGAAGGGGAAAGGAAAGGGGGGAAGGAAGGGGGGGGAAAAGGAGGGAAGGAGGAGGAATGCTAAGAGGAGGAGGGGGAAAAGGGAGGGAAGGAAGGAGAAGAAGGGAGGGGGAGATGGGCAAGAGGGGAGGAGAAGGAGAGGAGGGAGGGAGAAGGGCAATGGTTAAGCATAGAAGAGGATACAAGTGAGGGAAGGAGAGAGCCAAGAGAGGGAAGTGTAGGGGGAGGGGAAGGGCCAAGGGGGGAGGGAGGAGGGGGAGACAGGGCCCAAAAGGGGAAGGGTAGGAGGAGGGAGGAGGGGGAGAAAGAGGGCCAAGGGGAGGAGCAGGGGGAGGGAGAAAGGGCCAGGGGAGGAGTAGGAGGGGGGAGGATGGGAAAGAAAGGACAAAAGGGGGTGGGGGAGTAGGAGAGGGAGCGGCGCCCCGGGACTCGTAAACAGGGCTTAAGCGATGTCAGGTCTCGTGTGCTGGAGTGAACTTGTGTCTGGAGCCCCCCCCTGCTACTTGCCTCTCCCCCCCTCCCCCTCCCTCCCCCCCTTTTATTTACTTTGGCGAGCATGAGACATTGTCTTTATTCCCTTTTTTGTGTTTAGGAAATTAATGTTTTTTTTTTTTTTTTTTGGTGGTGGTGTTTTTGTTGTTCTTGTCGGAGGTTTGTTGGGTTGATGATGATTGTATTTTGTTTAAATGAATGGGGAAAAAAAATATATGTCTGTCTGTTAGTAGGTTAGTAGGCTCTGACTCTCTCTCTCTGTCTCTTTCTCTCTCTCTTTCCTCTTACTCTTTCTCTTTTCTCTTTCTCTTTCTCTTTCTCTTTCTCTCTCTCTCTCTCTCTCTCTCTCTCTCTCTCTCTCTCTCTCTCTCTCTCTCTCTCTCTTTCTTTCTCTTTCTCTTTCTCTTTCTCTTTCTCTTTCTCTTTCTCTTTCTCTCTCTCTCTCTCTCTCTCTCTCTCTCTCTCTCTCTCTCTCTCTCTGTCTCTCTCTCTCTCTCTCTCTCTCTCTCTCTCTCTCTCTCTCTCTTTCTCCATCTCCATCTCCATCTCTCCCTTTGTCTCTCTCTCTCTCTTTCTCCATCTCCATCTCCATCTCTCCCTTTGTCTCTCCCTCCCTCTTTGCCTCTCTCTCTCCCTCCCTTCCCGCTTCCTGGTTCTTTCACCAGCCAAGTATATCATTAATATAATCCTCAAAGCAAGCGGCCAAACGCTTTCACATCTCACATAAATAAGATACAAAATAACACTACAATGAAAATGAAGAGAGCAAAACATAAAATATGATAGTGATTAAAAAGAGGGAGAACGACGAAGAAAAAGAGAGAGGAAAAAAAACAGATTATGATAATGATAAAAAAATGGGAGAGAAAAACGAAGAAATATATAGAGAAAAAAATAGGATAACGATGAAAAATGTGAGCAAAAAAAACAAAGAAAAGAGAGAGAGAGAGAGAGAACAAAAAACATAAATCATGATAATGATAAATAGATGGGAAAAGAAGAAGAAGAAAAAAACGAAGAACTATATAGAGAGAAAAAAATAGAATAACGATGAAAAATGTGAGCAAAAAAGCAGAAAGAGAGAGAGAGAGAGAGAGAGACACACAGAGAGAGAGAGAGAGAGAGAGAGAGAGAGAGAGAGAGACAGAGAGAGAGAGAACAAAAATCATAAATCATGAAAATGATAAATAGATGGGAAAAGAAGAAGAAGAAGGAAAAAAAAAAAAAAACGAAGAAATAACACGAAGATTCCACCGCCACCAACGTGTATGTATTACGCCCCGGGTGATTGACGGCGCTCGGTGCAACCTGTGATTTCGGGGATTTTATTTTTTGAGTTATTTTTGGTTTGTTTTTTCGAACGATTGAGACGAACGTACGTGAGGAGGGAGGGGAGGAGAGGAGGGGGGTGGAGGGAGGGAGATGGTTAGGGAGGGAGGGGAGGGAGGGAGGGAAGGAGAGAGAGGGAGGGGCAAGAGAGAGGAGAGAAAGGGAAGAGGTGAGGGGGAGAGAGGGAGGGAGGGAGGAAGGAGGAGGGGAAAGAGAGGGGAAGGGTGAGAAAATGAGAGAAGGAGAGGGGGAGATATGAAGAGGGAGACAGGCAGATAAACAGATGTTAGAAAAGAGGAGAAAATGTATGAAAATAGATAGAAAGAAAGGACTATAAACTGAAAATAATAGGGAGGGAGAGAGAGAGAATTGTATGAAAATAAGAACAGAAAATAGAGAAGGACGGTGAAAGAAATAATATTCAGAGAAAACTGAAGGAGATGAAGAAAGATAGATAAATATTTGATATTGTCCCCCAACCTCTATCTTTAAATTTTGAAAATAAAGGAATGGAATAAGATGATATAGATAGATAAATAAAAAATAGCCTTTTTTTTATCATTTATGGAGGTTTATTAGAATCAGCTCGAGAAGGGATAGGGGCTTGAGTGTTCCTTGTAGGGGGGCGGGGGTAGGGGAGTCGGGGGAGGGAGGCAATAAGATGCTTCAGGGATGTTGTAAAAAGCAGGATGAGGGGATGGGGTAGGGGGAGGGGGGGAGGGGGTTAGGGGGGTAAACTGTCCTTGAAGAGATCCCGTCAAGTGTCATCTTCCGCTGAATGGGGAGTCTTGCTGTCCTGTTTCTCTGCTTGTCTGTCTCTGATTTCTTTTTCTCTCTCTCTCTCTCGCTTTCGCTTTCTCTTTCTCTTTCTCACTCTTCAATTCTCTCTCAGTTTCCCCTTCCTCCGCTTTCTCTCTCTCGTTTTTTTCCTTCCTTCTTTCTTTTCTCTCTCTCTCGTATTCCTTCTCTCTCTCTCTCTCTCTCTCTCTCTCTCTCTCTCTCTCTCTCTCTCTCTCTCTCTCTCTCTCTCTCTCTCTCTCTCTCTCTCTCTCTATCTCTATCTCTCGTTTACCTTCTCTCTCTCTCTCTCTCTCTCTCTCTCTCTCTCTCTCTCTCTCTCTCTCTCTCTCTCTCTCTCTCTCTCTCTCTCTCTCTCTCTCTCTCTCTCTCCTCTCCCTCTCCCTCTCCCTCTCTCTCTCTCTCTCTCTCTCTCTCTCTCTCTCTCTCTCTCTCTCTCTCTCTCTC
>NC_091583.1:27826106-27828606 GCF_042767895.1 Penaeus vannamei | reverse complement strand
ACAATAACAGAATAAAAGAGACCAACGAAAGCAATAAGAGAATAAAAGAGGAAGACCAACGAAAGCAATAATAGAATAAAAGAGAAGAGAAGACCACCAATAACAATAAAAAAAGAGAAAACTAACGATAGCAATAATAGAATAAAAGAGAGGAGAAGACCAACGATAGCAATAATAGAATAAAAGAGAAAGACCAACGAAAGCAATAATAGAATAAAAGAGAAAGACCAACGAAAGCAATAATAGAATAAAAGAGAAGAAAACGACCAACGAAAGCAATGATATAATAAAAGAGAAGACCACCGATAACAATAATAAAAAAAGACCATCGATAGCAATAATAAGATAAAAGAGAAGAAAACGACCAACGAAAGCAATAAAAGAATAAAAGAGAAAGACCAACGAAAGCAATAATAAGATAAAAGAGAAGAGAAGACCCCCGATAACAACAATGAGAAAAAACGGACACCACTCTCACCCACGGGAAGCCAGACTCGATCCCGCCCGCCGATGCAAATTCTCCTCAAGAGGCTCCGTCACCTGCACACCCAGTCGCATCACTCGCGCGAAACATTGTGATAAAAGCGAATTAAAAAGAGAGAGAAAGAGAGAATATAAGAAAAAAAAAAAAAGATGGACGTTCTCGCTGGTGGTGGTCGCTTGTCGGAGTTCAAAGTGTCTCGATTTCTTGTTCAAATTATGCGAGGATACATGGAGGGGGGAGGGGATGAGGATACGTGGGGGAGGGAGGGGGGAGGGGATACGTGGGGGAGGGAGTGGGGAGGGGATACGTAGGTGAGGGAGGGGGAGAGGATGGGGGAGGAGGAGGGGAAGGGGGGAGAGGGGAAGGGGAGGGGGAGAAGGCGTATCTCTTTGTGGTTTGTGATTGTGAGGTATGAGTTCGGGGAGTTTTGTGGAGTTGTGAGTGTTGGGGGGGAGGGGGGAGTCGTCTCATTGATTAAGCGTGATGTGGAATAGATTAAAGTGTTATAAAAGACAATGAAGATCCAATGAGTAGGCAGAAAGGAATCAGACAGACACACAGAGACATATGCACACAGACATATACACACAGAGACATATGCACACAGACATATACACACAGAGACATATATACACACACAGACGCACACACAGACGGAGCGAATAGGGGAAAAAACGGAATAAGAAATAAGAAGAATGAATCAGTAACGGGCAACTTGAGGATTGAGCTGAGCTGAGGGGCGGGGTGGGGGGCGGGGGAGGAGGGGGGAGGGGTGTCCGTGCGTCCGTGCGTCCGTGTGCGAAGGTGTTGCTCTCCCTCAAGGTGGCAGTGTTGTGTTGACCACCGCGCTGAGGATACCGGGGACCTGCACTCTCTCCGTCTCTCTCGCTCACACGCACACCCGTCCTCGTGGGGGTCCTCGTGCCAGGGAAGGGGCAGTGCTGATGGGCGTGTGGTGATGTGATGGGGCGCGAGTGGTGGGGTTGATGTGCGTCGGAGCCGATCTCGGTGACGTGGGGGTTTTATCGTGTTTTGTGTGTGTGTGTGAAGATGAGGGAGGAGAAATAAGTGGTTCTGCGTGCTTTCTTCCTTCGCTGTTGGGCCTGTCGGGTCTTTGGGTGTGTCTGGCGTGGATTGTGGAGTAGCATGAGCCTCTTATCGGCTGGCGGCGGCGTGGAGAGAGCATGAGATCCCCGGCGGCCTCGGCAGGAGGCGGGGAGCGGAGCCAGCCGCGCAGTGAGGATGGAAGTCCGAGCGAAAATAAAAGCCTGAGGACGGCCCGAGGCGCTGGCAGGGACAACATGAGCAACGTTGTCAAGTGCAATTCACTGCCCTCGCTCCTGGATGACCACGATGCATCACCCGGCGCCCACTTCACGTCGCTCACGCCCACGTACTGTGCTCCCACTGCAGGGGCCTTGCAGTGCTGCAGGGCTCAGCAGGGGTACAGTGCGCAGCCCCCGTCGTCGCTGCCGTCGCTCCTCGACGCCCGCGACGGCGACGGCTCGGGCGAATCGCGCGCGGGAGGGAAACGTTTGTTCCGTCCCCGGGGCGGCGGCGGGCGCCCGGGGCCCGGGGCGACCCTCCGCCGCAGCGCCGATAACATCCACGCCGAAGCCACGTACGTCAGGAGCTTTGAAGATTACATCGCGGGGCGGCAGGGCGGTGACAGAGCCGATCGCGCGGAGATGAACGGCGTCCCGAAGCCCAAGATAAGCGCGAAGCCCTTTTCGGCCGCGAAGCGAGGGCCTCCGGTTCCTCCCAAGCCTATTAAGATAACGAGGAAGGGAGACGCTCCGAGAAGTCAGCTCGATCGATATCAGAAGGATGCCAAAGACGGGGCTTCTGCTCAAAACGGCGAGGCGGCGGGTTCAAAAATACACAGCCGACGGGCTCAGCGAGGGCTCGGCGCCTGTGCCGAGGTGGCAGAGTCACAGGCGAGCAGATCGCCGGAGGAGGGCTCGGAACCTGGATCGAACGACGCGAGCAATCGCACTACGGGTCAGATAAGCGAAG
>NC_091583.1:27813606-27816106 GCF_042767895.1 Penaeus vannamei | reverse complement strand
TCTCCCTGTCTGCCAATATCTCTCTCAATTTCTCTTTCATTCTCTCTCTCTCTCTCTCTCTCTCTCTCTCTCTCTCTCTCTCTCTCTCTCTCTCTCTCTCTCTCTCTCTCTCTCTCTCTCTCTCTCTCCCTCTCCCTCGCTCTCTCTCTCTTTCTCTCTCTCCTTCTCCCTCCCTCCCTCCCTCCCTACTTCCTTTCATCCCTCCCTCTCCCTCTCCTTCCCTTCCTCCCTTTCATCCCTTCATCTCTTTCTTCTCCCTTTCGTCTCCCACTACCATACCAAACACCATGCAGACGCCGCCATACCCTTGCCATACCAAAATACCCGGACACATCGCGACGCTGAAGGCCATACCAGGGTCTCAGGGTATGGGTGGTGGGAGAAAGGTGGTGTGAATTGATACCTCTGTTGTTAATTAGCTTGTGTGTTTTTTTATGGACGATTGTTGTGGTTATTGTTTGTTGTTATTATCGTCGTTGTAACGATAATTGTTATGATAATGGTGAATTTTATTATTATTATTATTATTATTATCTTCGTCGTCATTTTCATTATCATTACCATAACCATTACCGTTATCTTTACCATTATCATTACCATTATCATTATCACCACCACCACCATCATCGGTATCATTATTATCAACATCATCATCATTATCGTGATAGTGATCGTCATCATCATCATCACCACCACCACCATCATCATCATTATCGACATCAACATCATCACCACCACCATCGCTATCATCATTATTCCCATCATTAATATATCAACCATTGCCATGCCTCAAAATACACCGTTGTTATCCAATGCATCATCATCCACATTTATAATTTTCCTCATATCAAAAAAAAAAAAAAAAAAAAAAAAAATCAACGACAAAACACAACTCGACTCTAAAACGATTTAAAATTAGCAATTATGCTATTTACGGTTTGCATTGCGGTGGCGCAAACAGGTCCCCGAAAGACCATTATTCGTCACTGTCACGAGTCGCAAGAGACGAATAAATGGAGACCCAAAAGAGAAGGGAATTAAGGCGTGATTGGCAGTGTCGTTGCGCTGACAAATAAATACGAATTAGTTTATTAGGAGTCGTTTGCTGAGGTGTTTGTGTTGGGGGGGGGGGGAGGTGGAGGGAGAGAGGTGTCAGAATTCTGTTGGGATTTTTTGTTTTTGTTTTTTATTATTATTATTTGGTTGTATTATTTTTTTTGTGATGTTTTGTTTTTTATTATTATTATTATTTGGTTGTATTATTTTTTTTGTACTTTCTTTTTAGGGGGGAAGGTTTATTATTTGTTGTTGTTATTTGTTTTCTGTTTGTTATTATTGCTATTAATACTATTTGTTATTGTTAAATATTTATATTAAGCTAGTAATGATAATATATTATTATTATTATTATTATTATAACTATTATTATCATCAGCCGCAGTATTGTTATTGTTATTATTATTATTATTATTGTTGTTGTTTTTATTATTATTATTATTGTTATTATTGTTATTATTATTATTATTATTATTATTGTTGCTGTTGTTGTTTTTGTTATTATTGTTATTATTATTATTATTTCTAGTTAAAAAGGAAACCAAAATAACCAAAAACTGACGAGAAAATTACTTAAGATCCGTTAAAAATAGATAAAAGAATGAGAGGAAAGGAGAGAGAGAGGGAGAGAAAGAGAAAGAGAGAGAGAAAGAAAGAAAGAAAGAGAGAGAGCTTAATCTACTAAATCCCAAACATACGGTAAGGGACTAAGATATTAGGAATGATAATAAAAAGACAAATTTAACGAAGCCGAAACATATGAGAAGACTCCATGACTGTTTTTTTAACGGAGAGGAAAGGGACATAAGCCAATCCCAGATAAAAGTCAAAGGAACATGAGATTTGCCAAAGAAAGAAAAAAGAAAAGAAAAAAAAAAGATAAAAATGCGTATGAAGCAAAATTTAAAATAAACTTAGAAGAGGGAAATTAAATTAATTAAAGACTCTTTTATGATAAAAAATAAAATAAAATATAAAAGCTTATGAAGCAAAAAATAAAATAAACAAAACAGAAGAAAGGAAAATTTTATTAAAGACTCTTTTATGATAAAAAGAAAAAAAAACTGATAAAGACAAACGACAAATGAACAAGAGACATTATCAGAGATCTTCACGAAAAATAGATATGAAACAGAAATAGACTTTTAGCAAGACACAGACAGCGAGGGGCAGAAGCGAGGGTGTCAGGAGACTAAAGACATTCTCTCGCCTCCCTTAAGAATGCCATTAAGACGCCAGCCACGACCGCAAGAAGGATACAGCGGGAGAGAGAGAGATAGAGGAAGAGTAGAGAGGGAAGAGGGAGGTAGGGAGGGAGTGGAGAGGGAGTAAGAGAGAGGAGGGGGAGGGGGAGGGAGAAAAGGGAGAGGGAGAGAGAGAGTGGAGAGGGAGTGAGAGAGAGAAGAAATGAAAAAAGAGAGAGATACGACAGAAAAAGTAGGGG
>NC_091583.1:27806106-27808606 GCF_042767895.1 Penaeus vannamei | reverse complement strand
CACGTACGCACGCACATACACACATGTATATGTATGTACATATATATACATACACAAACATAAATTCATATACATATATTTACTGTATATTTATTTATTTGTTTATTGATTGATTTATTTATGTACATATATGCCTAAATTTATACATATGCATTATGTGCATATGCACGTAGACATGTATGTACGGGCATACATAATACATATTATCAGGAAGCAATTTATGTGAAAATAAAATATATTGCAATTCAGAGTAGCGGAAGTCCCTCGCAATAACACTCCAGAACACAAGAAAAATCACGTAATCACTGTAAAAAGTTGAGAAATAGAAATAAATGCAATGACGAAGAAAATATGTGGAGGAATCATAAAACGGTCGAAATAAAGGAAATTGGGAAGAGGGAAAGACGAAAATGCGCGAGTGAAATTCGAGAACCAGTGTTCAGAATAATTTTGCAAGAACTTGACAAGATTGCAATGAAATGAATTCCTCGAAACCGCGTTACTTTTTTGCGAGTATAACTGTATTACTGTATAACTCACATGCGGCAAACATCAAAATAACTTCTCTTTTTTTAAATCGAAATAAAATAACAAAAAAGACCGTTAAAAGAGTTACGAAACAACACAATAAAAGAGACATTGAGTAAAGAGGATGCGAGGCTGACAGATTTCCCGTCTTGGCTGACGACGAGGGAGAGGGGGGAAGAGAGGGGGAAGAGGGAGAGATGGAGAAAAAGAAAAAAAGATAGGAAGGGATGGGGAAAGAGGATGAGAAAGGGAATGGGGGGAAGAACAAGAACAAGAAGGGGGGGAGAGAGAGAATGAAAGAGAAAGGGAAAGAAAGAAAGAATGAATGAGAGAAAGATAGAGAAAGATAAAGAAAGAAAAAGAAACAGACGAAGAGAAACTTCAGAGATACACATCCCTGCCTCTCCAACGCTTTCACCAGCAAGGTCTTTTATTAAGATGAATTTTCCCACGGACTCTGTGCTGTCCGTCTCCTCAGTCAGCTGATTTTGTGACCCGTCAATCCATTCTGCTTTCTCGCTTCCCTCCATCGGCCGCGAGACAGATTTAGGTGAGGATGAAGCCGAATAAAATGGCAGGGAATAGAGAGAAAAAATTAAACCGTAGAAGTTATGTATTGGAGTAAATAGAGAATATATAAAATAGAATAAAATAAAATATAAAATAGAGTGAATAGAGAGAAAAAAGAAACCATAGTTGTTTATTGCAGACATTTCGTTGGTGTGGTTTATGCGCGGGAACTTGAGGGAAATTTGAATGGACATTAAAGTAATGTCTATGCGGACCCCCCAGAAGTCAAGGGTTTGGAACCACGGGGATATAAAGAAATCGGAAGGGGAGGGAGAGGGAAGGGAGAGACGGAGGCAGAAGTAGACAGACAGACACACACACACACAGACTGAGACAGAGATATGGAAATGAAAAAGAAAAAAAAACATTAATGTAGAGAGCCGATAGAGAGAAACAGAAAGAAAGGATAAATAAAAATAGTCGATAGATAGAAGAAAATCATCCATAGAGCTAAAGAAAGAGAGCGAGAAACGAAACGAAAGAAAGAGAGAGAGAGAAGGAGGAAACGAAACCAGCCAGAAATTGCGAGGCAGGAAGCGTATAAGGAGCAGACAATATTCGCACGCCAAGCTGAAATACCTGGATCTCTGGGTCAGTGTATCTCCTCGCTTTGCCAGGAGACGAGTCGTGGGGGGGGAAGGGGAAGGGGAAGGGGGTGATGAGAGGCGGGGAGAGGGAGGGGGAGGGGGGCATTTCACGACGCATAACAATGTTACGCGACGAAACTTGTGAATGAGAGAGAGAGTAAGAGAGAGAAAGAGAGAGAGAGGGAGAGAGAAGTTGATGCTGGCTGCAGTGGGAGAAGGCAGACTCATTGACGTCTTCGGGGTTGTATAAATAGTGTGATGTGACGCTCACGGGGGAATGAGTGGCACTCTCCCATCGGGGGAAGGTGGGGGGGGGGGAGGTAGGTGTGTGATGTGTGTGGACACGTACATGTACTCACAGACACGTGCACGAGAACACGTGCACAATCGATCAGACACATATACATAGCCATAGACACTTAAGCTTGCACTTGTACTAACAATCTCACGAACATAAAAACGTAAACGCACACGGACACGCACGCAGACACACACACACGGACTCGCACGCACACGCACACGGACTCGCACGCACACGCACACGGACATTCACACGCACACGCATGCGCGCGCTCACACACACACAAACAAACAAACACACACAAAGTCCCCCAAACCCGAGACCAAAAATAAACCTTTCCTTCACAACCCGAAGTAAAGCAAGGACATCCATCTCCTCAATTCCCCAATACGTTACGCTAATTTCGTCATTAACAAGTGCGTGTCCTGTCGCTGTTGCACCCGAGCGCCAACAGCTGATCAGGCGGGTCGGGGCGTAACAAGGGCCGATACGATACCATCTGATGATTAAAATT
>NC_091583.1:27804117-27805606 GCF_042767895.1 Penaeus vannamei | reverse complement strand
GAATCTCACAACGTTTTATGGATGCCTTAGCAATTTTTCATTGTGTCCCTGCCTCCCTCCCTCCCCATCCTTCCCCATCCTTCCCCTCCCTCCCTTCCTTTGCTTCTCCTCCCCTTCCCCATCCTCCCCCTCCTCCCTCCCTCCCATCCTTCCCCTCTTTCCCCCATCCTCCCTCCCTCTCTGCCCATCCCTCCCCTCTTTCCCCTCCTCCCCTCCCTGCCACATCCCTCCCCTCTTTCCCCTCCTCCCTCCCTGCCCCTCCCTCCCCTCTTTTCCCTCCTCCCCCTCTCTCCCCATCCTTCCCCATCCTCCCTTCCTCCTTCCACATCCTCCCCCACCCCCTCCTCCCCCGTCGAGAGCGTATAACAAGTGAACTGTCGAGCTGATTAATGGTGGTCTGCAGCCGGGGCCATAACCCCTTGGAGGACCGCTGCTTCTTTTTAAAGAATTTGTACTTTTTGTTACCTTTTTTATTAATGATTTTTTAAAAATCTTTTTTTTTGAATCGTCGGTGGAGTAGGGTCTTTGATTGCTTTATTTTGGGTGTGGATTTTGTGTCGTCTTTTTGGAGATTTTTTTTTCGTGTGTGTATTGGGTGTTTTCTTTGTCTGTCTGATTGTTGCCTCTTCTCTTTCTCTTTTTCTTTCTTTCTCTCTCTTTCTCCCTTTCTCTCTCTTTCTCCTTTTGTCTCTTTCTTTCTCTCTCTCTCTTTCTCTCCCTCTCTCCCTCTCCCCCTCCCTCTCTCCATCTCCCCCTCTCGCTCCCTCTCTCCCTCCCTTTCTCTCTCTTTCTCCTTTTGTCTCTTTCTTTCTCTCTCTCTCTCTTTCTTTCTCTCCCTCTCCCTCTCCCTCTCTCCATCTCCCTCTCGCTCCCTCTCTCACTCAGAGAAAGGGAGACGGACACACACACACACACACACACACACACACACACACACACACACACACACACACACACACACACACACACACACACACACACACACCACCACCCACCACCCACCACCCACCACCCACCACCCACCACCCACCACCACCACACCCACCCCCACACACACACACACACCCCAGTGCCCCCCCCCCCCTCCCCCACCACCCCTTCCGCCCGCACCTCCCGGCGGCTCCATGACACCCGGGGAATAATTTATAATAATTTTGCCTCCAAATTGCCACCGTCGGCCGCCCTTGTGATTGTCATTTGTTTCTGCGATAACACGATTAGCCGAGACGAGCGGAGGGCGGCTTCCGCGCGGCGCGACGGGGATTAATGTACAGTGGATTGGTGGGGATTTTTTGGGGAGGATTTTTTGGGGGATTTTTGGGGGGATTTTTTTTTTTCTTTGAGGGTGGGGAGGGAGGGAGGAGGGGGGTCTGGAGGGGTTGGTATTGTTTGTTTGTTTTGTTGTTTGGTGTTTGTTTTTTTGTTGATTTGCTTTGTTTTTGTTGATTTGGTGTTTTTGTTGTTTGTTCATGTTTTTGTTGTCGTTGTT
>NC_091583.1:27794117-27801617 GCF_042767895.1 Penaeus vannamei | reverse complement strand
TGAAAAGGAAAAGACGGAGAAAGAAAGAAAGAGAGAAATTAAATTAAATGTAAAGAAAATGACGGGGGAATAAAGGAAGAGAAGCGAGGCAGAGGGAGAGAGAGAGAAAAGAAATGAAATGAAAAAAGACGGACGAAAGAAAGGAGAGAGAAGCGAGGCAGAATAATAGAGAAAATAAATAATTGAAATGAAGAAAAAGAGAGGGGGAAAGAAAGAAAGAGAGAGAGAAAATAAATGAAATGAAAAAAAGACGGAGGAAGAAAGAAAGAGTAGTGAGGCAGAATAAGAGAGAGAGAGAAAACAAATATAAATGAAATGAAAAAAGAGACGGAGAAAGAAAGAAAGAGAGAGAGAAAATAAATGAAATGAAAAGAAAAACAGAGAGAAAGACAGAGAGAGACTTCAGTTTTGTATTCGCGACGTCGTATAAACGCAATTGTCTTTGTTTTCAAAAGTGATTTTCGTTTGAGATTGTGATGGGAATTGAAAGCGCCATTTTTCTTTTCTTCCTTTTTTTACCGGAAGGAAAACTGGTCTCGTTTGAGGTGGGAGGGAGGAAGTAGTGTGTGTGCGTGTGTGTGTGTGCGTGTGTGTGTGTGTGTGTGTGTGTGTGGATGCGTGTGTATGTGTGTGTGTGTGTGTGTGTGTGTGTGTGTGATGTGTGGATGCGTGTGTATGTGTGTATGTGTGTGCGTGAGAGAGAGAGAGAGAGAGAGAGAGAGAGAGAGAGAGAGAGAGAGAGAGTATATTAGAGAGAGAGAGAGAGAGAGAGAGAGAGAGAGAGAGAGAGGAGGAGGAGAGAGAGAGAGAGGAGGAGAGAGAGAGAGAGCGTGTACATGTATGCATGCAGGTGTGTGTATATTTATGACTACTTGTATATTCAAACATATTGGTATATACATTTCGTATCTATGTATATTATATACACATGTATGCCTTATATATACACATGCGTTTCTCCCATCTTTATATAAACATCCACGCACACATCCATTTGTTTTCTCTCTCTCTCTCTCTCTCTCTCTCTCTCTCTCTCTCTCTCTCTCTCTCTCTCTCTCTCTCTCTCTCTCTCTCTCTCTCTCTCTCTCTCTTCTCTCTCTCTCTCTCTCTCTTCCTCGTATATAAATATACATGCACACACCCATCTGTTTTCCTTCTCTCTCTCTCTTCGTATATAAACTTCCACGCACACATCCATCCATTTTCCTTCTTTCTCTCTTCCTCCTTCATATATAAACATCCACTCACACTTCCATCTATTTTCTTTCTCTCTCTCTCTCTCTCTCTTCTTCGTATATGAACATCCACTCACACACCCGTCTGTTTTCCTTCTTTCTCTCTTCCTCCTTCATATATAAACATCCACTCACACATCCATCTATTTTCTTTCTCTCTCTCTCTCTCTCTTCTTCGTATATGAACATCCACGCACACACCCATCCAGTTTCCTTCTCTCTCTCTTCCTCCTTCATATATAAACATCCACGCACACACCCATCTATTTTCCTTCTCTCTCTCTCTTCCTCCTTCGTGCGACTGCTGAACGACATTTTCCTTCTTTCTCTCTTCTTCTTATATAAACATCCACGCACACACCCATCCATTTTCCTTCTCTCTCTCTCTCTTCCTCCTTCGCGCGACTGCTGAACGACATTTGAACATTGAACACGTAAGGACGATCCATAATCCCTCGGCGGCGCGACCCCGCGGGCAGGCGCCGTCGCTCCCTCCATTTATCGCAAGAGGAAAACGCTGATTGAAAAATGATAGCGTTGGGTCGGGTGGTAAAAGGGAGCCTGATGAAGAGTAATACGCTATTTTTCGTTTGATTTTTTGGGCTTTTTTTTTTTTTTTTTTGGTTGTTGTTGTTCTTTGTGGATTTTGAAGAGTAATAGGCTATTTTTCGTTTGACTTTTTTTTTTTTTGGGGGGGGGGGTTGTTGTTGTTGTTGTTGGTCTTTGTTGGATTTTGATTTTGCTTTTGAAGTGAGTGAGAGTGGGATAAGGGGAAGCTGGTCGGGGTTCATGTGGAAAGTATCTCGTGCCTGCTGGTGGTGGGGTTGGGGGGGGGGGGGGGGGGGGTTGGGAGTCTCGGTCTCTGTCTCTCTGGTCTGTCTGTCTGCTCCCTCTCTCTCTCTCTCTCTCTCTCTCTCTCTCTCTCTCTCTCTCTCTCTCTCTCTCTCTCTCTCACTCTCTCTCTCTCTCTCTCTCTCTCTCTCTCTCCTCTCCTCTCTCCTCCTCCTCCTCTCTCCTCCCTGTAAAAATAAAAAAAAATAAAAAAATAAATAAAAATATAAAAATACCTCCTCCCTCCTCCCTCCTTCCTCTCCTCTCTTCCACCCATTCCTCCCACCCTCCCTACTCCTCCCTGCTCCCTTTCCTTCCTCTTCCCTCTATTCCTCCTCCCTCCTTCCCTCCCTTACACTCTCCTTCCTCCCTCCTTCCCTCCCTCCTCCCTCCTTCCCCCATTCCTCCTACCCTCCCTTCTCCCTTTGCTCCCTTCCTCTCTTCCTCCTCCCTCCTTCCCTCCGTTCCTCCCTCCTTCCCTCCCTTCCTCCCTTCCACTCTCCTTCCCTCCCTTCCTCCCTGCCCTCTTACCTGCCTCCCTCCCTTTCGCAATGGCCGTAAACATCAAAGCCAATGATCACACGAGCAGATTACCGCCGGTGTCACAAACACGGAGCCGAGACTGTCACAGCTGTCATGTCATTTGTCACGCGGGGGTGGGAAGTGGGGGATGGGAAGGGGGGAGGAGGGGAGGTAAGGGAAATATGGAAAGGGAGGGGAGAGGGGGAAAAGTGTGGAGAATAAGGGAAGAGAGAAGGGGAAAAGAATGGGAGAGGAGGAAAGTGTGGAGAATAAGGGAAGAGAGGAAGGGAAAAGGAGGGGAGAGAGAGAAAAGGAGAAGGGAAAAGCGTGGAGGATAAGGGAAGGAAGGAGGGGGAAAGTAGGTGAGAGAGAGAAGCAATAGTGGGAAGTAGGAAAGGTAAGGAGAATAAGGGAAGCGTAGAAGGGGGTGAGGAAGAGAGAGATAAGAGTCACAGGGAGAGGATGCGATACGAGTAAAGGGAAATTGAAAGGTGAAGGAGGAAGACGAAAAGGCGAGGAACAGAAGAGTAGGAAGAGGAGAAGATGGGTTATTAAGGAGAAGGAGAAAGCATGGAGATAGGTAGAAAAGAGGAAGGTATGGGAATGGGAGGCGATAAGAAGGTAGGAGAAAGCGAGAAAGGCAAGAAGATGTTAGGGATAAAGGAGGGAGAGAGAAAATAAGAAAGGGAGGAAGGAGAGAAGGTAAAAAAGAGAGAGAGGGATTGAAGGTAAATAAGAGGAAGGAGAGAAGGTAAAGAAGAAGGAGAAGAAAAGGTAGGGACAAGGGAGGAAATGAATTTATGGAAAAGGGAGCAGAAGAGGAAGTAGGAAAAAGGAAGAAGGAGGGATGCAAGAGGAAAAGGTATGGGAAAGGCAGGGGGAAGGGAGAAGGGAGAGAAGGGGGTCGTAAGGAAGTCACAGGGTGAATATAATATTACGCGAGGAGTCCATACACATGTCATTCACTGTGAGAGGGCGATTGCGTCATCGAATTGCCACAATGTTGGGAGTTCCGAGCGAGCAAGGGAGGAGGGAGGGAGGGAGGGTGGGAGGGTTGTTGTTTTTTTCTTGGGAAATTGGATTCGAGTTTTTTTGTCGTCGTTTGGATTGTTGTTATTTTTGTTATTGTTGCTGTTGTTATTTTGTTGTTGTTGTTGTTTTGTTATTGTTGCTGTTTTGTTGTTGTTAATGCTGTTGTTGTTTTGTTGTCATTTGGATTGTGTTTTGTTGCTTTTGTCATCCTGTTTTTTTTTTTTTTTCTTCTCTTTGTTATTTTGATTTAATTTTGTTGTAGTTGTTGCTCTTGTCATCTTGAATATTAGCTTCTTGTTTGTTCTTGTTGCATCGTTGTTGTTTTTTGTCATTTTGATTACTAGTGTTTATTATTGCTATTGTTGTTTTCATCCTTTTTGTTTTTGTTTTGTCTTTGTGTGTGTAAAGTAAGAGTTTGAGAAGGAGAGGATGATAGAGAGAAGGGAGAGGAGAAAGAACTAGACACTAAGATAAATGGAAAAGAAGGAAACGGAGATGTATGTCTGGAAAAGGAATAGAGAATATAAGTCGTGAACAGGGATGATGATAAAGAAGGAAAGAGAAAGAAGGGAAAAGGAGAGAGAAAAATAAGATGAAGGATAGGGAATATATATAAACTGGAAGTGATAGCATGATATAGATAGATAGATAGACAAATATATAAGTTAGATAATTAGATAAAATAATTGATCGATAAATTGATAAATAACCGCACACAAACGCACACGCACACGCACAAATACACACACACACACACACACACACACACACACACACACACACACACACACACACACACACACACACACGCAAGAGGAAGGGCAGGTCGCCAGCCATCAATTAGACTTTTGTTCTAAAACCGAGACAAGGGTAAGTATGCAGTTTGCCTTTGTTTGCATGCGTGTGTTTAAAGTTTACGGCGTGCTTGCCTTAATGCTTGCGGGGCCGACTGCGAGCATAGAAATGGCTGTTTGTATTGGCCGGGTGATGGAGTGTGTGAAGGCGGGGGGGGAGTGGGAGTGGGAGGGGGAGGTTGGTGATACTTATAGGATTGTTGAGGAGTGTTGAGGAGGGAGGTGGGGGAGAGGGGGGGGAGGGGAGAGGGAAGAGAAAGAGGAGAAGGGGAGGGGAAGGAGGAGAGAGGAAATGAAAAGGGGGAAGAGGAAGAAGAGGGGAAAGAAAGAGGGAAGGGGAGGGAGGGAAGGGAGGAGAAAGAGTTGAAAGGAGGGAGAGAGAAGGTAGGAAGGGGTAGAGAGTATGGGGGGGGGAGGAGAGAGAATGGGAGGGAAGGGAAAGAAAGGGGGGGGGAGCAGAGAGAGAGGAGGTAAGAGAGAGAAAGAGGAGGCGAGAGAGAGAGAGAGATGAAGAGAAGAAGGGAGACAAAGTTTATTGTGTGTGCGTGTGCATGCATGTGTATCGTGGCTAAATTCATGTCAGGAGAAAAATAATTGAATTTGTCTGCTCGTGTATTTCCCGGTGGAGAAAATGATGTAAAACAAATAGCAAAGGTGATGAGATATGATTATTAGAATAGGTTGCGTATCAACAAGGGTTTCAAAGATCATTAATTTTCTAACTGCCACGTTTGTTTTTTTGTTTTGTTTTTTGTTTTTTTGTTTTGTTTCGGAATCTGTGATTTGGGATCGTTAATCAAATTCTGATTTACAATTTTCTTTCTCTTTATTTTATTTTGCATTATCTGCTGTAAGTCCTCTGCCACTGTCTTCCTTCTCCTCTTCCTTTTCTTCTTCCTCTTCCTCCTCCGCCTCCACTTCCTCCCCTCCCCTCCTCCGTCTCCTCATCTTCCTCCTCCTTCCTCCTCATCTTCCCTCCTCCCTTCCTCCTTTCCTCCTCCATCTCCTTTCCTCCCTTCCCTTCCCCCTCCTCCTCCTCCCCTTCCCTCCTCCTCCTCCACCTCCACCTCCACCTCTCTACTCTCCCCTCTTTCCTCCTAGTCCCTCATCTTCCTCCACCCACCACTACCTCTTTCTCTCCTACACCACCACCTCTCCTTCCCCTCCTCCCCTTCCTCCTCCTCCTCCTCCTCCTCCTCCCTCCTCCTCCTCCTCCTCCTCTCTTCCCCTTCCCTCCTCCTCCCTCCTCCCTTCCCTCCCTCCTCTTCCTCCTCCCACCCTCCCTCTCCCTCCCCCTCCCTTTCTTCCCCTCCTCCTCCTCCCTCCTCCTCCTCCCTCCTCCCTTTCCTCCCTCCTCCTCCTCCTCCTCCTCCTCCTCCTCCTCCTCCCTTTCTCTTCCCCCTCCTCCCTTCTCCTCCTCCTCCTCTTCCTCCGCCCCACCACCTCCCCCCTCATCCTCCTCTTTTCCCCTCTTCATCCCCCTCCCCCCCCCCTTCCTGCCGTTGCCAGCGCGGGTGAAATCCTAACCGCACGCCCACTTTTCCGATGTTAATGGTTGCTAACCCGATTCACGAGAAGTAAAACGCATGAGCTTTCACCCGAGTGATGGGTGATGTGGGGGTGTTGTGGTTGTGGTGGAGAGGTTGTTGTGGTGGTGTGGTTGTTGTGGAGAGGTTGGGGGTTGTGGTGTGATGTGGTTGGTGTGTTGTGGATGGGAGTTTGGTTGGGGGTGGTGTGGTTGATGTGGAGAGGTTGGGGGTTGTGGTGTGATGTGGTTGGTGGTTGTGGATGGGGGGGGTTTGGTTGAGGGGGGTGGTTGGGGGGGGTTGTGCTTGGGGGGTGTGGTGGTTGTGGGTGGGGGTTTGGTTGGGGGTTGTGGTGGTGTATTGTGGGTGGTTCTGGTGAGGTTTGTGGTGTTGCAGTTGGTTGTGGCGTTACAGTTGGTAGTTGTGGTGGGATTGGTTGTGTTGTACTGGTGTATTGGTGGTGATGAAGCTGAGCCCGGTGGTGATGGGTGATTAAGTGACGGGGTTGTGGTAGCGTTGTGGTTATAGCGGCGATGTTGTTACGATCTTGGCAACTTCAACTTACTGCCATGTGGTTATGCCTGTTTTGTTGATGTGGTGATGTATCGTGTCGTTTCAATTCGACTTCTTCCATGTGGTTGTAATGTTGTCTTTTGTAGTTATATATAATTTCCTGTGGATTTTTTTTTCTTTTTTTTGTATTCTTTTTTATATTAATTTGTGGCTGCGGTGTCATTTGTGTCATGTGGGGTTATTGTGGCATTTCCTTAGCTGTGTCAAATATGGTGATGGAAATGGTATATATGGGACGGGTGTTGGGGAAGGGGGGGGAGGGGGAAGGGGAAAGGAGGGGGGTTCATTTGTACTCATGTGTTCTGTGTTTGGTTGTGATCGTGTGATGTTTTGGAAATGTTTTAACGTTGTTATGCTTGTTTAGTTGCTTATATGTTTTATTATTTATTTTTATTCATTTATTGATATATTTTGTTTAGTTTTCTTGTTATTTATATATATTTTTTACTTGTAATATTTCACCTTTACTCTCCCCCGCCCGTCATCTTCAACCCCCACCACCCTCCTCTCTCCCCCTTCCCCACCTCCACCCACTATCCCCCATCCTCCACTCTCCCTTCCTCCACCCCCACCTTCACCCTTCATCTTCACCTCCACCTTCCTCCCCACCCTCCACCCTCCCCCTTCCCCCCACCCCCACCCTCCACCCTCCACCCTCCACCCTCCCACCCTCCCCCTTCCCCCACGCCCACTCCCACCTCCTTCGCGAACGGCAGCTCCTGGAATTACCTCGTCCTAATGACGGAACACCTCCTTCGTTATTGCGTCACGGATTCCGTTATTCAATTACCCGAGGGTCTTGACTGACTGACTGACTGACTGGCTGACTGTTTTCGCCGTTGCAAATGCCAGTCACACCCCTGCACCAATCCCCCCCCCCCCCCACCCCACCCCCACCTCCGCCCGCCCGCCATCTCTTCTGGGCGT
>NC_091583.1:27776617-27789117 GCF_042767895.1 Penaeus vannamei | reverse complement strand
GCGGCACAGAAAACGGCTTTGGGATTGGTATCAAGAGATTGGTATCGCTAAGGGGGGGAGGGGGGATGGGGTTTCACGTGAAAGGGATAAGTGGATACATTTTGTTTGTGGGGAGAGAGGGAGAGAGAGGGAGGGAGGGAGGGTGGGAGGGAGAGACAGACCCAGAGAGAGAGAGAGGGAGGGAGAGAGAGGGAGAGAGAGAGAGGGGGGGGGGGCAGGGGAGACAGAGACTGACAGACTTTTGTTGTTTTGATGGGTTGGTGTTTCAAAAATGTATTTATCTATTTATTTTAAGAAGAGTAAAAACGGTTAGTTGTCGTTATTTGTTTTGTAAAGAAAATACGATTTGTTACGTTATGCTGTGTGTAGATAATTTTCTCTCGTTCTGATGTTACGAAAGTTTCAATTTATTCTTTTTTCTCTTTTGATTTCATTAGCGTTGGTTATGCTGAGGCTGGACGACGAAAAATGAGAAAAAATTAGTTATTCAAATTGATACATGTTTAATTCATGTTTTCATCTTAATATCAGCTTGAGCCAGAGTCAATTTTGAAGTGAAGTTATTTGATCTTATCGCTAATATTAAAGAAAAAAAATTAAGTCGTGTTAATCAAAAAGGCTTTGGCGCTTAATTAAAGAAGTCGACCAGGAGTCCTATAATGTTTTATCGGAATTCGTTATCAAATTAGGAGAATAATGAATATAATTTGAAGTCGTCATTGGGATGTTCGCCTCCACCCTGATGTATGACTGTTGTTAATTTATATATATATATATATATATATATATATATATATATATATATATATATATATATATATATAATGTATATATTGTATGTATATTATTGATTGATTAGTTTATTTTTATTATTGTATTTGTTATTCTTGTTATTGTTATGAGAATCATCATTGGTATTTTATTCTCTTATGTTATCCTTGTTTTTGTTCTTTTCTTTTTTCTTTTTCTTTGTCAGTAAGAGTGGTACAGCAAGTGGTCAAATATGGAGGTTCGGGTTTTCCAGTTTTGTCATAGTAGAAAAAAAAAATCATAGAATCCAATGTAAGTAATACTATATCACACAAAAACTGGACATTCTCTTTTTTCTTTTCTTTTTTCTTTTTTTTTCTTTTATTTTTCTTTTTTTTTTTTATTTCTTTTTTTCTTTTTTGATGCATACGTAGTCTCGTTGAGGTTCCCTTCGTTTCGCTCTTTGAAATTATCCACTATTAGGGGTAATGACAGTATGAATGAAAAGAAAAAATTAAAATGTTTATGATTATGTTCGTTTTTCTTATTCATTAGGATCCAGTTATGAAATAATGGAGTTACTCGTGTGTTATTTTATATTTTTTTTCTGTCGGGAACTTATTTCGTTTATATTATCTAAAGTTTTGTTATAGTGGTTTCGAAATACTGGAATACCATCTTTGGGATTTTATGCATTTTAGAGGCTTTGTTACCATTACTGTTATTATTATAGGCATTATAATCTTTGTTGTTGTTCTTGATAATGGTAATAGTAATAATGATGGTGATGTTAAAAAGAATGATGATGATGATAATGATAATTATGGTCATGATGATGATAATGATAATAATGGTCATGTGATGATGATAATGGTAATAATGACAATAACGATAAATATGATTATGGTGATGATAATACAAATGATAAGAACAAGAACAGCAAAAATGATGATAATGATATTAATAACAACAGCAACAGTGATAACACACCTACCATTAATATAGCTACTACGACCACCATTCATATACTTCTACTACTACGACGACAATAAAGAGTACTCTTGTTGTTTCTCTTACATTTTCTCTGTATTTTTCATATCCATCTTTTGTTTTTACTTGCACTATTCATGTTATTTTTTTAATATTTTTCTTCTTTTTTCTTCCTATTTTCTTCTTTGTTATCTCCTTCGTATTGTTATTATTTTTGTTCGTGTTATTTCTCCTCCTTTTCTTCCTTTCCTTCTTATTCTTGCTCACCTTTTTCGTTTTTGTGTGGGCGTGGCGAGTGTTGCCATCGAGTGAGCTTTGCAATAAGGGCTGTGATTTCCAGTGTCTTTATCACAGTAATGTTGTCGATTGGATTATAGCGTTTAGGGAGGGAGGAGGGAGGAAGGGAAAGAAGGAAGGTGGGAGGGAAAGAAGGAAGGAGGGAGGGGAAGGGGTGGTAGGAGGAAGGAGGGTAGGAGAGAGGGTAGGAAAGAGGGAGGGAGGGAGGGAGGGAGGAAGGAAGGAAGGAGGGAGGGAGGGTAGGGAGGGAGGGAGGGAGAGGGGGTGGTGGGAGGAGGAGTGAAGGAGGGAGGGGAAGGGGAAGGGGTGGTGGAGGGAGGGAGGGTAGGAAAAGAAGGAGGGAGGGAGGGAAGGGAGGGAGGGAGGGAGGGAGGGAGGGGGAGGGAGAAAGGAAGGAGAGGGTGGGGAAGGGTGGAGGGAGGAGAGGGAGGGAAAGAAGGAAGTGGAGGGAGTGAAGGAGGGGGAAGAAGGAGAGGAGGGGAGGGAGGAAGGAACAGTGAGGGAGGGAGGGAAGTGCGAGAGGACGAGGGGAGGAAGGACAGAGAAGGGAACAACAGAAAATAAAGGGAAGGAGAGGAGGGGATGGAAGGAAGCGTAGAAAGAGGTAAACAGAGAGAGAAGAAAGGGAACGAGAAGGAAGAGGAGGAGGAGGAGTAGGATACGAGAGAACCAAAAGGGGAGCAATTCGAGGTTGTGCATTATTGCAGAATAAGAGCGACTTCATTTTAAGAATAGGTTTTAAAAAGTGGGGTGAAGGGGGAGGAGGAGGAGGAGGGAGGAGGGAGGAGGGAGGAGGAGGAGGAGGAGGAGGAGGAGGAGGAGGAGGAGGAGGAGGAGGAGGAGGAGGGAGGGGGTCGAGGGGAAGGGAGGAGGGGAGTGGCAGGGGAGGGTAGGGGAATGAGGAGGAGGGCTGAGGGGGAGGAGAGGAGGGCTGGAGGGAAGGGATGAGTGGAGGAGGGGTTAGGGTGAGGGGAGGTGGGGGAAGGGGTAGGGGGCGAGGGGAAGGCACGATGGGAAGGGATACGAAGTGAGAGGGGGGAAGGGGGCGATAAGAAGGGAGAGGAGAAGGACCGAGAAAAAAGAGAAAAGAAGGGAGGTGAAGAGAAGGGAAAGAAAAGTAACGAGGGAAAAGAGAAGAGATGAAAAAGTCAATACGCAGAAAGAAGAGAAAAGAGAAGAATGGATAACGAGTAAGAGTACAAGTGAAGAGTAAAGAGGAAAAAGAACGATTGAAGAGTGAAGAGTGAAAAAAAAACGAATGAAGAGTGAGAAGTGCAGAGTGAAGAGTAAAGAGAGAAAAAACAATGAGTGAAGAGTGAAAAGTGAAGAATAAAGATCGAGAAGTGAAGAAATGGAGAATGAAGAGGAAGGCGAGAACGGGGAAAAGGGTTTAATTTTAATCGAAAATGTTCAGTGTCGCCTTCGTGTCATTGTCGCTGCCTTTGTCGGTCGCGGTACGTCACCCGGCGCAAGGGGGGGGGGAGGGGGGGGAGCTGCTTTATTATTATTATTATTATAAAAAAGGAAAAAAGAATGAGAACAAGGAAATGAAACGAGGGAAATAGGTTGAGGTGTCAGACGTGTTTCTCTTTGATTTTATTATTACTGTTGTTGTTGTTATTGTTATTATTATTATTGTTGTTAATTTTATTATTGTTATTGTTATTGTTAATATTATTGTTTTTGTTATTGTTAATATTATTGTTATTATTATTAATATTATTATTAATGTTAAGATTATTATTATTATTATTATTACTATTACTATTACTATTACTATTGTTATTGTTATTATTTGTATTAGCATTATCAATATCATTATTATTGTTTTTATCATTATTGTTACTATTACTATTACTGTTATATTTTGTTATGACTATCATTTTTTTCTCTTAATTATTATTAGTGTCCTTATTAAAGAGAGAGAGAGAGAGAGAGAGAGAGAGAGAGAGAGAGAGAGAGAGAGAGAGAGAGAGAGAGAGAGAGAGAGAGAGAGAGAGAGAGAGGAAGAGAGAGAGAGAGAGAGAGAGAGAGAGAGGAAGACGGGTCAGGAAAACAGTGTCGTTCGGTGTCTTATTAAACCCGATGTGACCCAGACATTATGGTCTTTTGTGAACCAGAGAACGAAAACGAATGGATACTGCCAAGTGTATGTGTCAGGGCGTATCCAACACGTATCCATTACTTGCATGAACAGTGTAAAATGTCATGTATATATATATATATATATATATATATATATATATATATATATATATATATATGTATATATATATATATATATATATATATAGATAGATAGATAGATAGATAGATAGATAGATAGATAGATAGATAGATAGATAAATAGATACACACACACACATACATGTATATATATATATATATATATATATATATATATATATATATATATATATATATATATATATAAAAGTATGTGTGTATGTATGTATATCTAAAATGGAAGAGAAAGAGAAAGGGATGGAGATCGAGAGATAAGGAGGGAAAGAGAGAGAGTGAGAGATTGAGAGGGAAAGACGGAGCTAGGGAAAAAGGGAAAGGGAAAAGCAGAGAGACATAAAGAGGGAGAAAGAAAGATAAATAGACCTCAATAAGCATCCAACATAAAACCAAGCACCTACACCCCCCCAACCCCCACCACCCCACCACCCCCACCCAACCCAAACCCACCTACCTGTCCAAGAAAATTAAAACCGCCCCATCAGTGAATGAATTAAAAACCCCATCCACCGGTCACGTCACATCACCCTTAGCCTCCCCATTAGCGATCCAAATGGACCTCCCGTCAATGGAGCCGATGCGTGAGACAATGGCGGCTCGCACTCGGCCCATCCCCCCCCCCCTCTTGGCGTATGTGAACCAGCGAGCTAATTATATGGTGTCTGCGCGGGGGGGGGGGGGATACGTTGGCACCGCGCGTTGTTTATTGGCGCTTTGGCCCTGGCTCCGGCGGTAAATCATGGCGCTTGGGATTGCGGGAGAGGCGGTTGTATGGTGGTGTGTGGGGGAGGGAGGAGGGGAAGAGGGGGGGAGGGGTGTGGTTGTGGGTGTTTATGTGTGTGTAGGGGTGGGGGTGTCAGTGTGGGTATTTGTGTGTGTGTGTGTGTAAAGCTGTGTGTAGGTGTGTGTAGGTGTGTGTGTGTGTGTGTGTGTGTGTGTGTGTGTGTGTGTGTGTGTGTGTGAGTGTGAGTGTGAGTGTGAGTGTGAGTGTGAGTGTGTGTGTGTGTGTGTGTGTGTGTGTGTGTGTGTGTGTGTGTGTGTGTGTGTGTGTGTGTTGTGGGTTGGTTGGTATAGGTCTTTGTGTCTGTATCTAACTTTATCTATGTCTTTCTATTTTTTTTCTCTCTCTATCTCTGTATCTCTATATGTGTACATAACGTGTATGTATGTATGTGTTTATGAATATATACTTTTGATATACATAAATACATATGCATGCACACATATAGACTAATAAACACCCACACAGCCATATTTATATTTGATTTTTATATCATCTACGTATACCATAAAGTAGTTATACTCAACATATACTTTGGTTTTACTACATGTATACGGAAATTACGGAATAACCACCAATACGTTTCCACTCAACTTAATTTATTGGCCCGTCTGTTCCCCCCCCCCCCAACTTCGTCCCCCGAATGTGAAGGATGAAGCAGATCCATTTCCTCATTATCCGAATTTCCTGTCGCCTCTTCGGGGGAACCGAAATTCGCACGAAAGGGACTCGGGGGGGAGGGGGGAGGGGTGTGTGCAGATCCGTATTAATCAGGGAATCGGCTGTCACGGCCCGGCGGGGTCTGTGTGCTTAGCCGTCTTGTTGACATACGGGATGAGTGGGGTTGGGTCTCACGTCTGGAGGTCGGGGGGGGGGATGGGGCTCCTTGGCTGGACGCGTGGGGGTGGGGGGTGGGGAAGTGGGGATGCAGTGTGCATGAGGAAGGGGTGGGTTTATTGTACACGCGCGGACATGTATAGGTACGCGTGTAGACGCATATAAACGCGCACGCATATGCTCACACATGCTCTCTCTCTCTCTCTCTCTCTCTCTCTCTCTCTCTCTCTCTCTCTCTCTCTCTCTCTCTCTCTCTCTCTCTCTCTCTCTCTCTCTCTGTGTGTGCGCGCGCACGCGCACACACACACACACACACACACACACACACACACACACACACACACACACACACACACACACACACACACACACACACACACACACACACACACACACACACACTCACACACACACACACACACACAATCACACAATCACACACCCATCCCGCACACACAGTCACAGCGAACAGGTTTATTGAGGTGGCCCCCTCTTCCCAAGCACGACCGCGCCGGCTGGGACGACCTCGAGGACGACCGCTTAATTACCGCTGCGTTCGGCGGTAATCTCCAAGGCGTCGCTAACATCACGACCTTTGACCTTGTCGCGGCTGGGATTCGGATGGGCTGTCCTATCCCCCCCTATCCCTACCCCCCTTACCCCGACCCTCCCTTATCCTGTGTTGGATTCGTTCTTTTTTCCTTTTGTTGTTCTTGTTTTTCGTTTTTATCTTTTCTTCGGTTTGGTTTTCTGTTGTTTGTGGCTTGTTTTTTTCCCTTTGTCTTTTTTCTTTCTTTTGTCGAATCTCTCTTTTCTTTATCCTTATTTACTAATAATCCTTTCCTTATCCCATTCCCCATCTCCCTTTCTCTTTCCTCTCTCCTTTCCCCCTGTCTCCTTCTCCTTCTCTCCTTTCCTTTCTCCCTTCCTCTTCCCTTCCCCCAATTCCCCATCTCCCTTTTCTCTTTTCTCTCTCCTTCTCCTCCCTCCTCCCCTTCCCCTTCTCTCTTCCTCTTTCCTCCACCCTTCCTCTCTTTTCTACTCTTTCACCCCCCTGTTTATCAACGAGTCCCTTCCCTTCGGGTTTCTTCTTCCACTTTCTTATTTCTTTTTCTGGAGGAGAGTTGGAGGAAACGGTGCCTGAGATGAGGGAGAAGGAGAGAGGGAACTCAGACGGGTTGGGGGATGTTGGAGGAAAGGGGATCACAGAGGGAGGACAGTTGGCGAAAGAGGGGATCTGGAATGGGGGAGAAGGGAAGAGAAACTCAGACTGAGAAGGGAGAGGGAGAGAGAGAGGGAGAGAGAGAGGGAGAGAGAGAGGGAGAGAGAGAGGGAGAGAGAGAGGGAGAGAGAGAGGGAGAGAGAGAGAGAGAGAGAGAGAGAGAGAGAGAGAGAGAGAGAGAGAGAGAGAGAGAGAGATGGAGGAGAGATGGAGAAAATTGTACATGAGATGAGGGAGAAGGATTGGGGGAGCTGTGGAAACTGAGGGAGAAGGGTAAAGGGGAGAGGGGGGCGGGTAGAGAGTTGGAGAGGGAGAAACACATAGATGGGAGAGACTTGGAGAAAAGGGGGGAGCCTGAAGTGAGAGGAGAAGAGGGGGAAATTCAGATTGGAGGAATAAGAAAAAAAAAACGATGGAAAAGAGTTAGAAGAAAGGAAGGTCTCAGATGGAGGAGTCCTTGGGGAGGAGAGGGAAGGGGGAGGGGGGAGGGGGGGAGGCACAGATGCCGAATTGTGTCTTCCCATTTTATTTTTCGAGTCGGAGTCTGATTGCATTTTCTCCTCCATTGCTGACGACAAGAACACGCTGATGGGTGTTTTTGTTTTTTCTTGTTTGTGTTCTTGTTTCACCCGAGAGGATTTGGGGTTAAACTCTATCTCCCAAGTTTATTTTTTCTTTTTTTTTTATATATATAGCTCGGCTCGGCGTGTGATCTTCAATTCTTTTTTATTGCAAAACTGGTATTTGGGAATCCATATATAGGGACAGCTTTATTGTCGAAGGTGTGTTAATTATATTCTGGTTCATATATGGCATGGTTATATAAAAAAATAAATTGTGAGTGGGAGGAGGGACATAAAGAGAATGGGGTAGAACATGGTAGAGGAGAGGAAAAGAGGGAGAGGGAGAAGAAAGGAGGGAGAGGGAGAGGGAGAGGGAGAGGGAGAAGAAAAGAGGGAGTGGGAAAGGGTGAAGAAGAGGGAGAGGGAGAGGAAGAGGAAAGAGGGAGAGGGTGAAGAAAAGAGGAAAAGAGGGAGAGGGAGAGAAAAACAAAACGGAGAGAAAGGGGACACGAAAATTCAAAAAACCTCTGTTTGGAAATATGAAATCAAAATAACTTCAGAATCCACGGTCAGAACGGAAAGGCAAACAAACAATAACAAAATCAAAACACAAAGAAGGAAATCAGGACAACAACAAATGCCGTTTCTTCTCCAAACAATAACAGTAAGAACAACAATGACAATAGCAGAGCGAGTCAGTGGACAGCCTTAACAGAAACACAAAAGGAAAATCAACAGTCGCTATTTTCCTCCTGAATGGGTCACTGTGCTCCCGTTTCCGTAAAGTGGGCCGAAGGAGTGGACAAAGTAGTGGGTAGGGGGCAGAAAAGAAGTGGGCAGTGGGCGAAGGAGAAGTGGGTAGGGGGCAGAAAAGAAGTGGGATAGTGGGCGAAGGAGAAGTGGGATAGTGGGCGAAGGAGTGGGTAATGGGCAAAGGAGAAGTGGGTAGTGGGCAGGAAAGAAGTGTGTATGAGGGAGAAAGGAAGTAGGTACTGGGCAGAAATGAAGAGGGTAGTGGGCAGAAAAGAAGTGGGTAGGTGGTGGGGAGAATAAGGAATGGATGGGGGATGAAGAAATAGGTAGTGGGCGAAGAAACTATGCTCAGTGGATGGAATGGAGATTGGTGGCTACCGTCAAAGAAATTGGTATTGACCGAAGGGAGAATGGGTACAGGGCCATGAATTAATGGGTAGTGGCTGTACAGGAAATGGGTAGTGGCCGAAAGAGAAATGGGTAGCGAACGAAGAAATGGGTAGTAGCCAGAAAAAGATGGGAAGTAGACGAAAGAGAAAATAGGTAGGGGCCGAAGAAGGAATGGGTAGTGGCCGAAAAAAAAAGATGGGTGGCAGCTGTAAAAGGAAATGGGTAGTGGTCCCAGAACCGACCTTGCGAGGTACCCGGTGCCCCGTTGTAAACATTGCTTCCAGATTCCAGACGAAAGAGAACCTAATCGACGGAGCGAAGTGGTTGTTAGCGCCGCGGGGAGATAGAGTTGTGAGCATGTGCCGAGGTAGTCTTTTGGGGTGTTCAGGTTGTAGTGACCTTTATTGTAGTCTGGTGTGTGGGTTGGTGATGGTTGTGACAGTCTTTTTTTTTAGTCATCTTTGTGTTTTCTTTATGAATATCGTAATTTTAAGGAGCTTCGTTTTATGGGGTAGTTAACCGTGGCTGTAGTCTGGTCCGGTGGTTGACGGTTAGATGGGGTCGTTCGGCCATTTTGCGTTTGTTTATTATGATGATTATTTTGAGGTGCTTGCGTTGTTTGTGTTGCTGGCGTGTAATTGGTTGTAATTTTGTTTTCAAGTTTAATGATGTTTGATGGGGTGTCTCGTTTTTGATGGCGTGCTTTAGGCATGTTGTGGAAGGCGGGTTTAATTTCGTGGGTGTGAGAGGGGAGAGAAGAGAGAAAGAAGGGAGAAGAGAGAGGAGAGGTGAGAGATAGGGGAGAGAGTAAGGAGGAAAGAAAGCAATGAGAAAGGAGGGAGGGAGAGAAGAGGGAGAAGAAAGAGAAGAGAGAGAGGAGGGAGTGGAGAATAGATAGGAGGGAATAGAAAGGAGAAAAGAGATTGATAGACAAGAAAAGAGAACTAAAAACGAAGAAAATAGAGAGAGTGTGAGAGAGAAGGAGAAGAGAGAGTGGTCTGATTCCAACAAAGAAGGTATGAGCCGAGGCTGGGATAGGCCTGCCCAGCCGTGCCCGCCCCGAACCGAACCCCAAATCCAGAACAGCCGAGCTCCTCCAGGGACTTCGACCTAAGTTCCTTCAATTTCCTGAACTTAGAGAGTCCTTCCCGGCGTCGCGTCGCAGGAGCCGAGTATCCCTTCTTAGTTTGAAGTCACAATTAAAAGCTCCAGAAAGATGTGTCGGGGTCGTGGGGCCATCTAGCACTGTCTGGGCGCCGGTGTCTCGAACGTCGGAAAAAGCCCTTCGCTGCGAGAACACGAAAGAGAATCTTCATGTCTTTTATCTCTTTTTTTTTACGTGAATTTGATGACTGGTATTTTTTTTTGTATCGAAATCAGCAAAGATATTAATCGAATCATAAAGGCGAAGGTGATAGGGTTGTGGCAAGATTGTTGATGTAAGAAGTGTTCTCGCCAGACAGAAGCCAGTGGCCAGGGATTCGGAGGCGGTGAGGCCCACCCACGAAAGGCGAATTTAAAGTCAGTTTGACCTGGAGGCTCAACTCGTGCCGATGTTACATGCCGATTTTTGTATTCTGGGAGTAATTTAATTCCGACGAAGTTTAGAATTGTTTAAAAATATAAAAAATCGACGAAAACTTAATACGTTCCCGATTATTTTGTGAGATAGATTACATATCATATCAAGAGAAGTAGAGATAAGAGAAAATAGATAAGAAATACGAAATCCAAGATAAGACGCGTTGAACTTCACAATATTGAACCCGATTTACGAAACAATGATAAGACGAGTAGCAGTATGCTTCGGACTCCGCCGTCGCACGCACATACATACGCTATCCTCCCCGCGGCAGGAGATTCCCATCGTTACGTCTCGCAGACCGACGTAACTCACCCGATATCTCGTAAAATTACATCTGTAGGTCCGATGCCTCGATAACAAGGAGGAGGAGGAGGAGGAAAAGGGGGAGGGGGGGAGGAGAGGAAGAGCAGGAGGAGGAGGAGAAGGAAGATTAGGAGAAAGAGGTGGAAGAGGAGGAGAGAAGAAGAAGAAAGAGGAGGAGGAGAAGAAGAAGGAGGACGAGGAGAAGGAGAAGAAGAAGAAGGAGGAGAGAGGAAGAGGAGGACGAGTGAGAAGAAGAAGAAGAAGGAGGAGAACGAGGAGGAGAGAAGAAGGGAGGAGGACGAGGAGGAGAAAAAGAAGAGGAGAAGAAGGAGGAGGAGGAGGAGGAGGAGAAGAAGAAGAAGAAGGAAGAGAACGAAGAGGAGAAGAGAAGAAGAGTAGGAGGAGGAGGAGAGGTGAGCGGTAGCTGGGAGCTCGCATCGCTAATTATCCGAGCCGAGTTCTTCCCTCGGAGCGCCTCGCCTCGCCGCCGCATTCTGCCGACGGCTCTCCCGCGCCCGCCCTGCGTCTGCTGCGTCGGAGGTTTCTTCCTTTTCTCTTTCTCTTTCTTGTTTCTGCTCCTTTTGCTCCTTCTCCTGAGTTTTCTTCCTTTTCTCTTTCTCTTTCTTGTTTCTGCGTCGGAGGTTTCTTCCTTTTCTCTTTCTCTTTCTTGTTTCTGCTCCTTTTGCTCCTTCTCCTGAGTTTTCTTCCTTTTCTTTTTCTTGTTTCTAATTCTTTTGCTGCTGCGTCGGAGGTTTCTTCCTTTTCTCTTTCTCTTTTCTTATTTTTGTTTCTTTTGCTTCTTCTCCTGAGTTTTCCTTCCTCTTTCTCTTTTCTTGTTTCTACATGTTTTGCTGCTTGTCGGAGGTTTCTTCCTTTTCTCTTTCTCTTTCTTGTTTCTGCTCGTTTTGCTCCTTCTCCTGAGTTTCTTCTTCCTTTTCTTTTTCTTGTTTCTAATCTTACTTCATAGGTGTCTGAGGTTTCTTCCTTTTCTCTTTCTCTTTTCTTATTTTTGTTTCTTTTGCTTCTTCTCCTGAGTTTTCTTCCTTTTCTTTTTCTCTTTCTTGTTTCTGCGTCGGAGGTTTTTTCCTTTTCTCTTTCTTGTTTCTTCCTTTTCTCTTTCTCTTTCTTGTTTCTGCTCCTTTTGCTCCTTCTCCTGAGTTTTCTTCCTTTTTCTTTTTCTCTTTCTTGTTTCTGCGTCGGAGGTTTCTTCCTTTTCTCTTTCTCTTTCTTGTTTCTGCTTCTTCTTCTGAGTTTTCTTCCTTTTTCTTTTTCTTGTTTCTGCTTCTTTTGCTTCTTCTTCTGAGTTTTCTTCCTTTTTTCTTTTTCTTTTTCTTGTTTCTGCTTCTTTTGCTTCTTTTTTATTTTCTGCTTCGTCTACTTTTTCTTTTACTTTTTTCTCCTTTTACTCTCTCTCTCTCTATCTGTCTATCTATCTGTCTATCTACCTATCTCTCTTTCTTTCTTTCTTTCTGTCTCTCTCTCCCTCTCCCTTTCCCTTTCTCTATCTGTTTATTTATATACGTGTATACACACATATCTACACACACATACAGAGAGAGAGAGAGAGAGAGAGAGAGAGAGAGAGAGAGAGAGAGAGAGAGAGAGAGAGAGAGAGAGAGAGAGAGAGAGAGAGAGAGAGTAGGGGGTGGGGGAGGGAGAGGAAGGAGAAAAATATTCAGCTATGACTGCATTTATCATCTCCGTTATCCTCTCTATATGACAACGCGCATCCTTCCTGCACCAATATCCCAGGAAAAAAAAATATCCCTCGGTCTTCTCTCCTTC